>NC_091284.1:249483909-249648909 GCF_032444005.1 Ranitomeya imitator | reverse complement strand
CTGGACTGCACGGGCCCTGAAAGCGCTGCGGGCCCCGTCGCAGTCGCGACCCCTGCGACCGCAGTTGTTACGCCCCTGGTTGAGATTAGGATTAGGGGTGTGTTGGATTTAGGGTTTTGATTAGGGTTATGGTTAGGGTTGACATTAGGGTTGTTTTGGGGTAAGGGTTGTGATTATGGTTAGGGTTAGTGATTAGGATTATGGATCAGGTTGGGATTAGGGTTAGGGGTGTGTTGGGGTTAGGGTTGGAGCTAGAATTGGGGGGTTTCCACTGTTTAGGTACATCAGGGGGTCTCCAAACACGACAGCCAATTTTGCGCTCAAAAAGTCAAATGGTGCTCCCTCCCTTCTGAGCTCTGCCGTGCACCCAAACAGTGGGTTACCCCCACATATGGGGCATCAGCGTACTCGGGATAAATTGGACAACAACTTCTGGGGTCCAATTTCTCTTGTTACCCTTGTGAAAATAAAAACTTGGGGGCTACAAAATCTTTTTTGTGAAAAAAAAATATTTTTTATTTTCACGACTCTGCATTCTAAACTTCTGTGAAGCACTTGGGCATTCAAAGTTCTCACCACACATCTATATAAGTTCCTTTGGGGGTCTAGTTTCCAAAATGGGGTCACTTGTGGGGGGTTACTACAGTTTAGGTATATCAGGGGCTCTGCAATCGCAACATAATGCCCACAGACCATTCTATCAAAGTCTGCATTCCAAAAAGGCGCTCCTTCCCTTCCGAGCTCTGCCGTGCGCCCAAACAGTGGTTTACCCCCACATATGGCGCATCAGCGTACTCGGGATAAATTGGACAACAACTATTGCAGTCCAATTTCTCCTGTTACCCTTGTGAAAATAAAAACTTGGGGGCTACAATATCTTTTTTGTGGAAAAAAAATATTTTTTATTTTCACGACTCTGCATTCTAAACTTCTGTGAAGCACTTGGGCATTCAAAGTTCTCACCACACATCTAGATAAGTTCCTTGGGGGGTCTAGTTTCCAAAATGGGGTCACTTGTGGGGGGTTACTACAGTTTAGGTACATCAGGGGCTCTGCAATCGCAACATAATGCCCACAGACCATTCTATCAAAGTCTGCATTCCAAAAAGGCGCTCCTTCACTTCCGAGCTCTGCCGTGCGCCCAAACAGTGGTTTACCCCCACATATGGCGCATCAGCGTACTCGGGATAAACTGGACAACAACTATTGCAGTCCAATTTCTCCTGTTACCCTTGTGAAAATAAAAACTTGGGGGCTACAATATCTTTTTTGTGGAAAAAAAAAATATTTTTTATTTTCACGACTTTGCATTCTAAACTTCTGTGAAGCACTTGGGCATTCAAAGTTCTCACCACACATCTAGATAAGTTCCTTGGGGGTCTAGTTTCCAAAATGGGGTCACTTGTGGAGGGTTTCTACTGGTTAGGGACATCAGGGGCTCTGCAAATGCAACATAATACCCGCAGACCATTCTATCAAAGTCTGCATTCCAAAACGGCGCTCCTTCCTTCCGAGCTCTGCCGTGCGCCCAAACAGTGGTTTACCCCCACATATGGGGTACCAGCATACTCAGGACCAATTGGACAACAACTTTTGGGGTCCAATTTCTCTTGTTACCCTTGTGAAAATAAAAACTTGGGGGCTAAAAAATCTTTTTTGTGGAAAAAAAAATATTTTTTATTTTCACGGCTCTGCATTATAAACTTCTGTGAAGCACTTGGGCATTCAAGGTTCTCACCACACATCTAGATAAGTTCCATGGGGGGTCTAGTTTCCAAAATGGGGTCACTTGTGGGGGATTTCTACTGTTTAGGCACATCAGAGGCTCTCCAAACGCGACATGGCGTCCGATCTCAATTCCAGCCAATTCTACATTGAAAAGTAAAACGGCACTCTTTCTCTTCCAAGCTCTGCGGTGCGCCCAAACAGTGGTTTACCCCCACATATTGGGTATTGACGTACTCAGGAGAAATTGCACAACAACTTTTGTGGTCTGATTTCTCCTGTTACCCTTGTGAAAATAAAAATTTGTGGGCAAAAAGATCATTTTTGTAGAAAAAATGCGATTTTTTTTTCACGGCTCTACGTTATAAACTTCTGTGAAGCACATGGGGGTTCAAAGTGCTCGCCACACATCTAGATAAGTTCCTTAAGGGGTCTAGTTTCCAAAATGGTGTCACTTGTGGGGGGTTTCCACTGTTTAGGCACATCAGGGGCTCTCCAAACGCGACATGGCGTCCAATCTCAATTCCAGCCAATTCTACATTGAAAAAGTAAAACGGCGCTCCTTCACTTCCAAGCTCTGCGGTGCGCCCAAACAGTGGTTTACCCTCACATATGGGGTATCGACGTATTCAGGAGAAATCGCACAACAACTTTTGTGGTCTAATTTCTCCTGTTACCCTTGTGAAAATAAGAATTTGTGGGTGAAAAGATCATTTTTGTGTAAACAAAAGCGATTTTTTATTTTCACGGCTCTACGTTATAAACTTCTGTGAAGCACTTGGGGGTTCAAAGTGCTCACCACACATCTAGATAAGTTCCTTAAGGGGTCTAGTTTCCAAAATGGTGTCACTTGTGGGGAGTTTCCACTGTTTAGGCACATCAGGGGCTCTCTAAACGTGACATGGCGTCCAATCTCAATTCCAGCCAATTCTGCATTGAAAAAGTCAAACGGCGCTCCTTCACTTCTAAGTTCTGCGGTGCGCCCTAACAGTGGTTTACCCCCACATATGGGGTATTGGCGTATTCAGGAGAAATTGCATAACAAAATTTATGGTTACATTTCTGTTACACTTGTTTACACTTGTTAAAATAAAAAAAATGGTTCTGAATTAAGATGTTTGCAAAAAAAAGTTAAATGTTCATTTTTTCCTTCCACATTGTTTCAGTTCCTGTGAAGCACGTAAAGGGTTAATAAACTTCTTGAATGTGGTTTTGAGAACCTTGAGGGGTGTAGTTTTTAGAATGGTGTCACACTTCATTATTTTCTATCATATAGACCCCTCAAAATGACTTCAAATGTGATGTGGTCCCTAAAAAAAAATGGTGTTGTAAAAATGAGAAATTGCTGGTCAACTTTTAACCCTTATAACTCCCTAACAAAAAAAAATTTTGTTTCCAAAATTGTGCTGATGTAAAGTAGACATGTGGGAAATGTTATTTATTAACTATTTTTCGTGACATATCTCTCTGATTTAAGGGCATAAAAATACAAAGTTTGAAAATTGCAAAATTTTAAAAATTTTCGCCATATTTCCGTTTTTTTCATAAATAATCGCAAGTAATATCGAAGAAATGTTACCACTAACATGAAGTACAATATGTCACGAAAAAACAATCTCAGAATCAGTGGGATCCGTTGAAGCGTTCCAGAGTTATAACCTCATAAAGTGACAGTGGTCAGAATTGCAAAAATTGGCCTGGTCATTAAGTACCAAATTGGCTTTGTCACTAAGGGGTTAAAACAAACATGCAATAACCCAACAAAGCATAAATAGCCTTAGCTGGCTGGGAGGAGTCCTTGAAGCTCATAAGATCTGGTGATTACCAAACATAAAGTGAACATAAAATGTAACAATTACTCCCAGCCGTTACCTCACTGGCTCGGGAGCACCATAACCACAGGGTTCCAATGTTCACTTGAACTTCCTGAGGATCCGACAAACCCTTGCTGAAACTCCCCTCCACATTGCACCAGATCCAGAACCATAATTAATACCAAAAGGGGAATCCATATCCTAATGGATCCTCCAGACCAATTTGTAACCAACTTCAAGGACCCCCCCCAACTGCCCGGCTCCAGGTAATCCACTCAGTCTGTGCTATCCACCACCTTAGGTAATATAAAATTAAGCACTCGGTGGGTATACACCATTCCTGCAAATATATTAAGGGGACAATATAAGAATTAAAAGAACATACAATAAAACATCAAAGCATAAAGAACATTAACATGCTGGGAGGAGTCCTTGAAGCTCATAAGATCTGGAGATTACCAAACATAAAGTGAACATAAAATGTACCAACAATTACTCCCAGCCGTTACCCCACTAGCTCAGGAGCACCACAACCACAGGGTTCCAATGTTCACTTGAACTTCCTCAGGATTCAACAAACCCTTGCTGAAAATCCCCTCTACCATTCACCAGATCAAGAACCAAATTAAATTCCAAAAAGAGGAATCCATATCCCAATGGATCCCCCAGACCAATTTATAACTAACTTCAAGGACCCCCCCCCCCCCCCCAACTGCACAAGATGTGGGATAAGTGAAGATGAAAACACCATGTAAGTTTACAACCAAGGCATATTACAGGTTGATACTGGAAAATGTCCCATCATAAGGTCAGATACATTTGATGATGGGCAATGCTGTTATATGCTGTAACAATAAAGAAGCCGCCTGCTCCTCTACAGCAGTTACAGACAGGCTCTCTAATCACCAGCTGCACATACATCATAAAAAAATATAATATGTAGATCTAGTATAAGCTGCCTGCAGCCATAAGTGTATGTGCAGAAAACTGCAAGGTCTGTGTCCCCAGTCAGTCACACTACCTACATACAATAGACAAGAGACAGGGCTGAAAACTGGGCCCATGATGTGTTCTCCAGAGCAAGGTGCAGCATCACACTAGGAGTGCCCACTCACTGCCCGCCATGTGCTGAGTTACTAGTGCCCACTCACTGCCCGCCATGACTGCGTTAGTAGTGCCCACTCACTGCTTGCCATATGCTGCGTTATTAGTGCCCCACTCACCATACCGCCATGTGCTGAATTACTCCCCGAATAATTATTGACACCTGATAAAATATATATAGTAAGGCTCCAGGTAATCCACTCAGGCTAGAGCTATCCACCATCTTAGGTAATATGAAAAAGTGCTCAGTGGGTATAACCCGATCCTGCAAACATATGAAGGGGACAATATACAGAAAAAGGGGTGGATATATCAGGCAGGACAGCATGCAACATAATAGGACTAAAGGCTGCCATATCTCCAGAAATAAAGCATGGATTTGGAAGTCATGCACAGATTATATGTGCAACAAGGAAAATAACCTGGAGACCCAGGATCTAACATGTACTCAAAGTCTTTATAAATGATAAGCATGCTGCACAGAGATGGAGCCTTTTCTCATAAATCACATATGTCACGGGTTCCTTCTCCGGTATCACACAATCAACAGAGCAAGAGAATAGTGAACAATTCCAAGACCTTTATTTAGGCAAAACACGAAAGGTCCATATATACGATCCATCACACTGAGAATAAAAAATGGTCCATATGCTTCCCCTTCTCTCTGATGTGCTCTGTTCATCTTATTCCAGACAAGACTGATCTGTGTCTCACCTCACTGATATTTACAAGTCTCCCTCCTCCTTCACAGGTCAGGAGGGGGAAGGTCTCAGGGCCTCATTGTTTCAACAAGTTAGGTCAACATGTCATTAGCATACAATACAATACTGTGGGGGCTGATATCAGGTGGCAGCAACAGCCATTCAATTCAATTAGCAAATAAAGGTACCGTCACACTTAGCGACGCTGCAGCGATACCGACAACGATCCGGATCGCTGCAGCGTCGCTGTTTGGTCGCTGGAGAGCTGTCACACAGACCGCTCTCCAGCGACCAACGATGCCGGTAACCAGGGTAAACATCTGGTAACTAAGCGCAGGGCCGCGCTTAGTAACCCGATGTTTACCCTGGTTACAATCCTAAAAGTAAAAAAAACAAACACTGCATACTTACCTACAGCCGTCTGTCCTCCAGCGCTGTGCTCTGCTCTCCTCCTGTACTGTCTGTGTGAGCACAGCGGCCGGAAAGCAGAGCGGTGACATCACCGCTCTGCTTTCCGGCTGACCGACGCTCACAGCCAGTACAGGAGGAGAGCAGAGCACAGCGCTGGAGGACAGACGGCTGTAGGTAAGTATGTAGTGTTTGTTTTTTTTACTTTTAGGATGGTAACCAGGGTAAACATCGGGTTACTAAGCGCGGCCCTGCGCTTAGTTACCCGATGTTTATCCTGGTTACCAGCGAAGACATCGCTGAATCGGTGTCACACACGCCGATTCAGCGATGTCTGCGGGGAGTCCAGCGACCAAATAAAGTTCTGGACTTTCTTCCCCGACCAGCGACAGCACAGCAGGGGCCTGATTGCTGCTGCCTGTCACACTGGACGATATCGCTAGCGAGGACGCTGCAACGTCACGGATCGCTAGCGATATCGTCTAGTGTGACGGTACCTTAACTCCTTCTACAAGAGAACACCATGAACATAAGTAGAATAGAAATATACACAAAATGATACCCACATAGCATATCACACCATCGCAACATATATATATATATATATATATATATATATATATACAGTGGGGCAAAAAAGTATTTAGTCAGTCAGCAATAGTGCAAGTTCCACCACTTAAAAAGATGAGAGGCGTCTGTAATTTACATCATAGGTAGACCTCAACTATGGGAGACAAACTGAGAAAAAAAAATCCAGAAAATCACATTGTCTGTTTTTTTAACATTTTATTTGCATATTATGGTGGAAAATAAGTATTTGGTCAGAAACAAAATTTCATCTCAATACTTTGTAATATATCCTTTGGTGGCAATGACAGAGGTCAAACGTTTTCTGTAAGTCTTCACAAGGTTGCCACACACTGTTGTTGGTATGTTGGCCCATTCCTCCATGCAGATCTCCTCTAAAGCAGTGATGTTTTTGGCTTTTCGCTTGGCAACACGGACTTTCAACTCCCTCCAAAGGTTTTCTATAGGGTTGAGATCTGGAGACTGGCTAGGCCACTCCAGGACCTTGCAATGCTTCTTAGGAAGCCACTCCTTCGTTGCCCTGGCGGTGTGCTTTGGATCATTGTCATGTTGAAAGACCCAGCCACGTTTCATCTTCAATGCCCTTGCTGATGGAAGGAGGTTTGCACTCAAAATCTCACGATGCATGGCCCCATTCATTCTTTCATGTACCCGGATCAGTCGTCCTGGCCCCTTTGCAGAGAAACAGCCCCAAAGCATGATGTTTCCACCACCATGCTTTACAGTAGGTATGGTGTTTGATGGATGCAACTCAGTATTCTTTTTCCTCCAAACACGACAAGTTGTGTTTCTACCAAACAGTTCCAGTTTGGTTTCATCAGACCATAGGACATTCTCCCAAAACTCCTCTGGATCATCCAAATGCTCTCTAGCAAACTTCAGACGGGCCCGGACATGTACTGGCTTAAGCAGTGGGACACGTCTGGCACTGCAGGATCTGAGTCCATGGTGGCGTAGTGTGTTACTTATGGTAGGCCTTGTTACATTGGTCCCAGCTCTCTGCAGTTCATTCACTAGGTCCTCCCGCGTGGTTCTGGGATTTTTGCTCACCGTTCTTGTGATCATTCTGACCCCACGGGGTGGGATTTTGCGTGGAGCCCCAGATCGAGGGAGATTATCAGTGGTCTTGTATGTCTTCCATTTTCTAATTATTGCTCCCACTGTTGATTTCTTCACTCCAAGCTGGTTGGCTATTGCAGATTCAGTCTTCCCAGCCTGGTGCAGGGCTACAATTTTGTTTCTGGAGTCCTTTGACAGCTCTTTGGTCTTCACCAGAGTGGCGTTTGGAGTCAGACTGTTTGAGGGTGTGCACAGGTGTCTTTTTATACTGATAACAAGTTTAAACAGGTGCCATTACTACAGGTAATGAGTGGAGGAAAGAGGAGACTCTTAAAGAAGAAGTTACAGGTCTGTGAGAGCCAGAAATCTTGATTGTTTGTTTCTGACCAAATACTTATTTTCCACCATAATATGCAAATAAAATGTTAAAAAAACAGACAATGTGATTTTCTGGATTTTTTTTTCTCAGTTTGTCTCCCATAGTGGAGGTCTACCTATGATGTAAATTACAGACGCCTCTCATCTTTTTAAGTGGTGGAACTTGCACTATTGCTGACTGACTAAATACTTTTTTGCCCCACTGTATATATATATATATATATATATATATATATATATATATATATATATATATATAGTGAGTCCCCTGGTTATGCTGGATCTGTACACCCAGCATCATCAGACTGTACTGTAGCAGAGATGAGGTCACATACAGGTCACCAGACTCCAAAAATGGGAAGGGAGGGAATCAGCACACAGCAGCATGCAATGCACAGACATGAAGTACAGCCTCTTACCATCATATATATATATATATATATATATATATATACGGTGTATATATACCATCCCGTTACTGCCCTAACAGTAAAGAATCCTCTTCTATGTTGATGGAAAACCTTCTCTCCTTCAGATAATGCCCCCTTGTGACAGTCACCTCTCTTGGTATAAACAGATCCTCGGAGAGATATTTGTATTGTCCCCTTATATACTAATATATGGTTATTAGATCGCCCCTCAGTCATCTTTTTTCTAGACTAAATAATTCTAAATTTGCTATTCTCTCTGAGTATTTTGTAGAACAAGATTTCGCTTTTATGCATGGGGAAATAAAGGTATATACACTAAAGGTACCTTCACACATAACGATATTGTTAACGATATCGTTGCTATTTGTGACGTAGCAACGATATCGTTAATGAAATCGTTATGTGTGACAGCGACCAACGATCAGGCCCCTGCTGGGAGATCGTTGGTCGCTGAATAAAGTCCAGAACTTTATTTCGTCGCTGGACTCCCTGGAGACATCGCTGGATCGGCGTGTGTGACACCGATCCAGCGATGTCTTCACTGGTAACCAGGGTAAACATCGGGTAACTAAGCGCAGGGCCGCGCTTAGTAACCCGATGTTTACCCTGGTTACCATGCTAAAAGTAAAAAAAAACAAACAGTACATACTTACCTACAGCTGTCTGTCCTCCAGCGCTGCGCTCTGCACTCCTCCTGTACTGGCTGTGAGCCGGAAAGCAGAGCGGTGACGTCACCGCTCTGCTTTCCGGCTCCCAGACAGTACAGGAGGAGAGCAGAGAAGCACAGCGCAGCGCTGGAGGACAGACGGCTGTAGGTAAGTATGTACTGTTTGTTTTTTTTTACTTTTAGCATGGTAACCAGGGTAAACATCGGGTTACTAAGCGCGGCCCTGCGCTTAGTTACCCGATGTTTACCCTGGTTACCGGCATCGTTGGTCGCTGGAGAGCGGTCTGTGTGACAGCTCTCCAGCAACCAAACAGCGACGCTGCAGCGATTCGGATCGTTGTCGGTATCGCTGCAGCGTCGCTAAATGTGAAGGGGCCTTAAAGCTTAAGAATGAGAAAACTTTATTAAATACCACATACCAATAAAATGCCATGAGACAATACAAAAACAGAGAACGACGTAATAAACACCACAGACACAGAAATAGCACAGTAAGCACCTCACAGTATCAAATATAAGTAGAAATGGCATATATAAATAACCTATAAATATGATCTAGACAATATGGGTGTAAATATATAGTCATATATAGTCTAATGTGTTAATACAAGGTACAAAAGACCCTATTACCAAAAGCACATGACTAACTCTATACTACCAATGAAGCACATGGGCAAAAAGTGATAAATATGAGTCATGGACTCAGAGAGACAAACAATTATGAAAATGCCTAGATTCCAATCAATATGCACAGTCTATACTTACAATGAATCCCAAGAGCCACCTTCAGCACTAACCACTAATATAGTGGTATGCTATAGGTAACAAACCATATCCCTTAATCCATATTACAAAATGTAAGAAGGTGGACTTACAAGGGGATTTGCAAGAGGTGCCGTCATACTCGCCCCCATAAGGAAGAAGCCTGAAGTGGCGAAACGGCGCTGTCGGGGTCACAGCACAGACGCACGGCACCTCTTGCAAATCCCCTTGTAAGTCCACCTTCTTACATTTTGTAATATGGATTAAGGGATATGGTTTGTTACCTATAGCATACCACTATATTAGTGGTTAGTGCTGAAGGTGGCTCTTGGGATTCATTGTAAGTATAGACTGTGCATATTGATTGGAATCTAGGCATTTTCATAATTGTTTGTATATGGGCTCTGGTTAAGCAGCACGGTCTCAGTTAGACCTATTTGTAACTCACATGAGTATATAGTTATTTTTGCATGTCTCTCTGAGTCCATGACTCATATTTATCACTTTTTGCCCGTGTGCTTCATTGGTAGTATAGAGTTAGTCATGTGCTTTTGGTAATAGGGTCTTTTGTACCTTGTATTAGCACATTAGACTATATATGACTATATATTTACACCCATATTGTCTAGATCATATTTATAGGTTATTTATATATGCCATTTCTACTTATATTTGATACTGTGAGGTGCTTACTGTGCTATTTCTGTGTCTGTGGTGTTTTTATTACGTCGTTCTCTGTTTTTGTATTATCTCATGGCATTTTATTGGTATGTGGTATTTAATAAAGTTTTCTCATTCTTAAGCTTTAGTGTATATACCTTTATTTCCCCATGGATAAAAGAGAAATCTTGTTCTACAAAGTATTATTAAGGTATTTAATAATTTTGGGACCCATGTTTTTCATCTCTCTGAGTATTGTAGTTCCCCCATTCCTTTTATTAATTTTGTTACCTTCCTTTGTACTCACTCTAGTTCCATTATATCCTTCCTGAGAACTGGTTTCCAAAACTGTACACAGTACTCCATGTACTCCATGGCGGTCTAACCAGGGATTTGTACAGAGGCAGTATAATGTTCTCATCATGTGTATTCAGACCTCTTTTAATGCACCCCATGATCCTGTTTGCCTTGGCACTGGCTGCTCCAGGTAAGTTTATCATTAACTAGGATCCCCAAATACTTCTCCATGTCAGATTTACCCAGTGGTTTCCCGTTCAGTGTGTAATGGTGATATTGATTCCTTCTTCCCATGTGTATAACCTTACATTTATCATTGTTAAACCGCATCTGCCACCTTTCGGCCCAAGTTTCAAACTTATTCAGATCCATCTGTAGCAGAATACTATCTTCTCTTGTATTGACTGCTTTACAAAGTTTTGTATCATCTGCAAATATCGATATTTTACTGTGTAAACCTTCTACCACATTGTTAATAAATATGTTGAAGAGAATAGGTCTCAACACCGACCCCTGTGGTACCCCACTGGTCACAACAACCCAGTTAGAGAATATACCATTTATAACCACCCTCTGCTTTCTATTAAGCCAGACCCAGCATTCTCATTTTGTGTACCAACCAACCTTTTGTGTGGGATGCTATCAAATGCTTTGGAAAAATCAAGATATACCACGTCCAATGACTCACCATGGTCCAGTCTACAGCTTATCTCATCATAAAAACTGATTAGATTGGTTTGACAGGAGCGATTTCTCATAAACCCATGCTGATATGGAGTTAAACAGTTATTCTCATTGAGATAATCCAGAATAACATCCCTCAGAAACCCTTCAAATATTTTACCAACAATAGAGGTTAGACTTACTGGCCTATAATTTCCAGGTTCACTTTTAGAGCCCTTTTTGAATATTGGTACCACATTTGCTATGCGCCAATTCTGTGGAACAGACCCCATCGCTATAGAGCCCCTAAATATAAGAAATAATGGCTTGTCTATTACATTACTTAGTTCTTTTAGTACTCGTGGGTGTATGCCATTCGGACCCGGAGATTTATCTATTTTAATCTTAGTTAGCCGATTTCGCACCTCTTCTTGGGTTAGATTGGTGACCCTTGATATATACTTTTCTTTGTCTCTCGGCATTTCACCTAGCATTTCATTTTCCACCGTGAATACCGTGGAGAAGAAGGTGTTTAATATATTAGCTTTTTCCTTGTCATCTACAACCATTCTTTCCTCACAATTTTTTAAGGGGCCTAGACTTTCACTTATGATTCTTTTAATATTGATATAGTTGAAGAACAGTTTGGGGTTAGTTTTACTCTACTTAGCAATGTGCTTCTCTGTCTCCTTTTTTGCAGCTTTAATTACCGTATATACTCGAGTATAAGCCGACCCGAGTATAAGCTGACCCCCCTAATTTTGCCACAAAAAACTGGGAAAACTTATTGACTCGAGTATAAGCCTAGGGTGGAAAATGCAGTAGCTACTCGTAAATTTCAAAAATAAAAATAGATGCTCCATACCGTTCATTATTGCCCCATAGATGCTCCATAGAAAGCTGTGCCAAATATATTGCTCTGCACTGTTCATTATTGCCTCATAGATGCTCCTTATAAAGCTGTGCCACATATAATGCTCTGCACCGTTCATTATGGCCTCATAGATGCTCCTTATAAAGCTGTGCCCCATATATATTGCTCTGCACCGTTCATTATGGCCTCATAGATGCTCCTTATAAAGCTGTGCCATATATATATTGCTCTGCACCGTTGATTATGGCCCCATAGATGCTGCTTATAAAGCTGTGCCCCATATATATTGCTCTGCACCGTTCATTATGGCCTCATAGATGCTCCTTATAAAGCTGTGCCCCATATATATTGCTCTGCACCGTTGATTATGGCCCCATAGATGCTGCTTATAAAGCTGTGCCCCATATACGGTATATTGCTCTGCACCGTTCATTATGGCCCCATAGATGCTGCTTATAAAGCTGTGCCCCATATACGGTATATTGCTCTGCACCGTACATTATTTCCCCATAGATGCTCCTTATAAAGCTGTGCCATATATAATGCTCTGCACCGTACTTTTTGGCCCCATAGATGCTCCTTATATAATGCTGTGCCATATATATTGCTCTGCACCGTTCTTTATGGCCCCATAGATGCTCCTTATATAATGCTGCTGGTGCTGCCATAAAAAAAAAAATCACATACTCACCTCTCTTCGCTCAGGGTGCCGGCGCTTTCAATATTTACCTGCTCCTCGTGCGGCTCCGTCTCCAGCACTGACGCTCAGCAGAGGGCGCGCACTGACTACGTCACCGCGCCCTCTAACCTGAGCATCACTGCTAGAGGACGCTGCAGACGGAGCCGCACCGGAGCGAGGAGCAGGGAAATATCGCGCAGCGCTGCGCTCCCCTTACCTGCTCCCGGCGCGGTCCCTGCAGTCCCTGGCTTTCCCGGCGCTGCAGTTTCTTCCTGTAATTGAGCGGTCACAGTTACCGATCATTTACAGCAATGAATATGTGGCTCCGCCCCTTTGGGAGGTGGAGCCGCCTATTCATTTCTGTAATGAGCGGTGCCATGTGACCACTCAGTACAGGAAGAATCTGCAGCGCCGGGGAAGCCAGGGACTGCAGGGACCGCGCCGCAGCAGGTAAGTATAACTACATAGCCCCCGCTCCCCCTCACCTGCCGACCCCCGGGTATATGACTCGAGTATAAGCCGAGAGGGGGACTTTCAGCCCAAAAAAGTGGGCTGAAAATCTCGGCTTATACTCGAGTATATACGGTAGTTTTTTAGATTAAGTTTTTTTTCTCCCTATAGTTTTTTAGAGCAATGGTGCCATCCTGCTTAAGTAGTTTAAATGCTTTCTTTTTACTGTTAATTGCCCCTCTTACTTGTTTGTTTAGCCACATTGGGTTTTTCCTATTTATTGTCGTTTTATTCCCACAAGGCATAAACCGCTTACAGTGCCTATTTAGGATGTTCTTAAACATTTCCCATTTATTATCTGTATTCTTATTTCTGAGGACATTGTCCCAGTCAGCCAGATTAAGGGCATCTCTAAGCTGGTCAAACTTTGCCTTCCTAAAGTTCAGTGCTTTTGTGACTCCCTGACAAGTCCCCACAGCGAAAGACAAGTGAAATTATGGGTTGCATCTTCATCTAACTGCCTTAGTAGTAAGTAGTAGACTTTCCATGATTTCTGTTATATTTGGGGGTTTGTAACAGACCCCAATGATTATTTTGTTACTATTTTTCCCTTCATGTATTTTGACCCATATGGACTCGACATCCTCATTCCCTTCGCTAATATCCTACCTTAAAGTGGACTTTAGACAAGACTTTACATAAAGACAAACCCCTCCTCCTCTCCGATTTTTACGATCCGTTCTAAACAGACTGTAACCCTGTAAGTTAACTGCCCAGTCATAGCTTTCATCTAACCATGTCTCGGTTATTCCCACTATGGCATAGTTACCTGTAGATATTTCTGCTTCTAGTTCTTCCATCTTGTTTGTCAAGGTTCTGACGTTTGCGAGCATGCAGTTTAGAGGATTTTGTTTTGTTCCAATTCTTTGATATGCCCAGACTGGATATTATGGTTTAGGGAACAATATAGATATGAGGACCTTTATTTGTGTGGAGGGAAAAACATTATTTTGGATCGATATATATTATATGTGTATATATGTGAGGGAGCGCCAAGGCCGTAGTCGTGGTTGAGACTAATGGCTCTTGCGCACCCTAGTCTCAGATCACATACAAACAATGACCTTCTGTCAATGTACTTGCCTCTCCGCTCACTGCAACATCAGGGTCTCATTTGAGTTGCTGAAGACCCCCGCCATACGATTGCGTATATACAGAGTCCAATTTTAACTGTAAACAGATAACTTTACTTCTTTCCTTTCGCAGCACGTCCATAGCAAATACAGCATCAGTGTAGGGTTGCATACATTTCACAATCTTCGCTTTCCCTGTACTCTTCCCTACACTTTCCAGTGGGTGCCGGGATCGTACCGTTCCATACGGTACCACAGTGTCCTCACTGTTCAGCTTTACTATGTTCAGGTATTCCCTCTTCCGCTTCGCATCAGACAGAGGGCATCTGCCCATGAAGTAAGCTGCCACGTGATGAGCGACTTGTGTCCCTGTACTGCTGTGGTTTTGGCTACAGCATCTGTTCCCACTGCTGCTGTCACTGTTGCCCATCTGGCCCACTGGCCGGCTGGGATTCTTGCTTCTAACGTTGAGAAGGCAACTGCACTTTATGGGCTCTAAGGCCCTTCTGCCCAAAAAACAGGAAAAACCCTCTTTCTTACCCATGGTTGTCTCCTCCTACATAACTATATCCACTAATGTACCCCCATATAGTGTAGTAACTGAGGTATTGCACTTTCCCTATCAACAATGTACAAATAGCATCACTAGATACAGAATATTAAATACAACATATTTACACGGTTTAATGATGCTACAAGGCTACAAGGCAGCAATATACAGTACATGCAAGGCAATATATGCAGGAAGGAAGTGCAGCATCACACGGTCCTGGTGCACCCCTTACATTCCTCCTCCCTTTAACAATGGTCATCCCTGACCATTCACTTGTAAAACTTTATTATTTACAAAGTATAATCCACGCAGGGAGGCAGTTGAGGTAGAAATATACTGCTCAATGTGAGCAAAGTCTCTTTTGAAGACGCATGAGAGTCCTTTCTCTATTGAGGGGTGCCTGACACACAGTCCTTCAGGTTACCCTCACAGTTCATCAAATTTTGGTCTTGTCCACCAGTATCAAACATATTCTACAATTATGTGACCTGTCCATTGAGTCAACAGTCCTTGGGGGAAGGAAGACATCCCCCTCTCTTTTAGCATAGCATTTTAGATGTGTGTACTATCTGTCTCTCTACAGTCTGCTGCCGAAGCCACACACGGTCCTTATTTCAGTCCAAGGGCAGAGTCCTGCCATCCAGCAGAAAAGGTCAAACAGGCACAACAAAAATATTAACAACAAAAACAACGATCACTCCTGGCCACATTGGCCGCATTCCTTCCTACTCTGAGAGTGTTCCTGGGCTCCTTCACCCGCAGGGACGCGGAAAACTCCCATATATCCATTTATCTTTTTTTTTGTTCAGGGTGCAATGAGCACAGCTTTTTTTTTTAGAAAGTTCCATATATTTCAACGACACGCATCCCGTGTCATCTTCTCTGTTTTAACGTTTCATGCCCTTGTATGGGCTGGCGAGGATTCTGCAGCCACAGAGTCCGTAGGCTGCCATGGCATAGCAGAGGCAGTGTTGGATAGAGAGGTCAAAGGGGAACAGAGAACTGACCGAACCTGGTCCGGGCCGTATACAGCAAGTCCTCCTTTGGACACAAAGTTACTGCCACCGCAAAGTAGCCCCTGGGGCAGTCCTCTTTAAAGAAGGAGACCCAGTCTCCTTCTTTTAGGGGTCTTCTGAATTTCACAGAGGCAGTGTTAACGTATATCTTATTGTTGGTGCCCGTTTCACATATAAAGCCAAAGCCTCGATCAACATCTGTATAAACGAGCTGGCCACAAGTGCGACAGCCGGCCATAGCACCCCCTCCTGGCTGGCGCAGCTCCACCCAAATTTCCTTCTCCCACTGCTCTTTCCTTTCTATCACACCTGCAATCCAGGCGGACTGTCCGGGGGATAGAAATGGGCCCTCCAATGCCTGGTGAAAATGTGATGTGCCCAATGATATGCCAACACTGGTTGTAGGTCTGGCCTCCGGAGCACGGTGGCCATACGAGAAGTCGAGGGGCCCCAAATCGCTATACTGCAGCCCACTCTCTGGAATACGAGACTGGGGTACAGACCGGCCTTCTGGGGGGAGCAGCCTGTCCGAGCCATTCCCACGATCGTTGTTTCCCTCTGGACGCAGCTACACACTCCGACTCCTGCAGCTGATGTTCCGGCTTGGACTTTACTTTCGGTGTGGGCTCCTCCAGGGCAGTCGTTGTTTCCGGTCCGCCGGTCTCCAGCTCCCGATGACATAGTTCCGGCTCCCGGCGACGAGGTTCCTTCTCCCATCATTGCGGCTCCTGAAGGGGAGTTTCCGGCTCTGGACGGCATTGAAGTTCTGGCTCCTGAGGATGGTGTTCTGGTTCTGGCAGCCGCTGGCAACTCTGGAGGAGGAGAGGACCCGGACGACAAAGGGGAGATGCTGATGGATTGCTGGCAGACCGATTTCTGTTACCTACAGAGGAGTGTCTCGTAATTGTGCAGCGCAGCTGTACACAGGGTTCTCTACTGGGCCTCACCCGTTCCAACGTGGGGTCGCTTCCGGCTGCTCCACCCATGTCCCTGCAGTCTGTTAGAGAGGGCGAGGCCTTCTTTTTCTCATACGCGCCCACTATGGGAGGACCTGGGAATGTTGCCAGACAGCTTTTCGCGCCATCTCTGAGTTGTCAAGAAGGGTGAGATCACAGTCATCATTCTCCTTTTTGGTGCCATTGTCCATCATCTGCAAGGCCGCCATCTTTGTCACGAATACAGTATCAGTCAAGTCCAAGGTTCGAATCACATCTAAAACAGTCACATCCAGAATTTCAGTTTCTTCTTTCTTCATGGCATCTCCGCTTTGCAAGGCTGTGGAATCTTGCTGACTAGGCCAATTGTGAGGGAGCACCAGGGCCGTAGTAGTGACTGAGACTAATGGCTCTTGCGCACCCTAGTCTCCCATCACATATAATCAATGACCTTCTGTCAATGTACTTGCCTCTCCGCTCTCTTCAGCTTCAGGGTCTCCTCTGAGTTGCTGAAGACCCCCTCCATACGATTGCGCATATACAGAGACACAGTCCAATTTTAACTGTAAACAGATAAAGGAAAGAAGTTTGCAGCATGTCCATATCTAATACAGCATCAGTGTAGGGTTGCATACAATTCACAATCTTTGCTTTCTCTGTACTCTTCCCTACGCTTTCCAGTGGGTGCCGGGATTGTACCATTCCATCCGGTACTGCAGCGTCCTCCTTGTTCAGCTTTACTATGTTCAGGGGTCCCCTCGTTCGCTTTGCCCCAGACAGAGGGCATCTGCCCATGAAGTAAGCTGCCACATGATGAGCGACTTGCATCCCTGTACTGCTGTGGCTTTGGCTACAGCAACTGTTCCCACTGCTGCTGTCACTGCTGCCTGTCTGGCCCCCTGGCCCCTGGATGGCTGGACATCTTGCTTCTAACGTTGAGGAGTCAACCGCACTGTATGGGCTCTTAGGACCTTCTGCCCAAAAAACAGGAACAACCCCCTTTCTTACCCACGGTTGTCTCCTCCTACGTAACTATATCGACTAATGTACCCCCATATAGTGTAATAACTGAGGTACTGCACTTTCCCTAATAACAATGTACAAATAGCAGCACTAGATACAGAATATTAAATACAACATATATACACGGTTTAACGACGCCTCAAGGCAGAGATATACATAAAAGGCAATATATGCAGAAAGGGAGTGGGGCATCACATGGTCCCGGTGCACCCCTTATATGTACAGTGGGCACGGAAAGTATTCCGACCCCTTTACATTTTTCACTCTTTGTTTCATTGCAGCCATTTGGTAAATTCAAAAAAGTTCATTTTTTTTAATTAATTATCGTACACTCTGCACACTATCTTGGCTGAAAAAAAACAGAGAAGTAGTAAATTTTGCAAATATATTAAAAAAGAAAAACGGAAATATCACATGGTCATAAGTATTCAGACCCAGTAGGCTCAGTATTAAGTAGAAGCACCGTTTGAGCTAGTACATCTATGAGCCTTCTTGGGAATGATGCAACAAGTTTTTCACACCTGGATTTGGGGATCCTCTGCCATTCTTCCTTGCAGATCCTCTGCAGTTCCGTCAGGTTGGATGATGAACGTTAGTGGATAGCTAATTTCAGGTCTCTCCAGAGATGCTCTATTGGGTTTAGGTCAGGGCTCTGGCTGGACCAGTCAAGAATGGTCACAGAGTTGTTTTGAAGCCACTCCTTTGCTATTTTAGCTGTGTGCTTTGTGTTATTATCCTGTTGGAAGGTGAACCTTCGGCCAAGTCTGAGGTCCAGAGCACTCTGGAAGAGGTTTTCATCCAGGATATCTGTGTAGTTGGCCACATTCATGTTTCCTTCAATGACAACCAGTCATCCTGTCCCTGCAGCTGAAAAACACCTCCATAGCATGATGCTGCCACCACCATGTTTCACTGTTGTGATTGTATTGGGCAGGTGATGAGCAGTGCCTGGTTTTCTCCACACATACCACTTAGAATTCTCACCAAAAGGGTCTATCTTCATCTCATCAGACCAGAGAATCTTATTTCTCATAGTCTGGGAGTCCTTCATGTGTTATTTACAGTAGCGTAGCTACCGGGGGGCCATCGTCCCGGGCCTGATGCTCAGAGGGGGCCCACCAGGAGCTACACTACTGTAACTGTATCGGCGCGTGCTATGGGGCCCCTGAGCAGGCTGGAGGGGCCCGGTGCCAGTAGTGGATCTCTGCCAGTCACTGCACTGATGAGGGAAAGAGCGCTCTGTTCCTTCTCCCATCATCCCCCTTTCAGCATCTGGCGTCACCGACGCCGACACTGACAGTGGGTGCGATGATGTCACCACCCGGCGCCCGCTGTCAGAAGATGAGCGGGAGGTTGGAGCACCGCTGGAACAAGGAGGAAGAGAGGTGAGTATTCATTGTTTTTTTTCTGGAGGCTGCCTTATACTTCAGGATCTGCCTATAGGGGGACTGCCTTATACTTCAGGATCTGCCTATAGGGGGCTGCCTTATACTTCAGGATCTGCCTATAGGGGGGCTGCCTTATACTTCAGGATCTGCCTATAGGGGGGCTGCCTTATACTTTAGGATCTGCCTATGGGGGGCTGCCTTATACTTCAGGATCTGCCTATATGGGTTCTGCCTTATACTTCAGAATCTGCCTATGGGGGTACTGCCTTTTACTACAGGGTCTTCCTATGGGGTGCTGTCTTATACTACAGGGTCTGCTTATGGGGTGCTGCCTTTTACTAGAGTCTGCCTATGGGGTGCTGCCTTATACTACAGGGTCTGCCTATGGGGTGCTGCCTTTTACTAGAGTCTGCCTATGGGGGCTGCCTTATACTACAGGATCTTCCTATGGAGATGCTGTCTTGTGCTATAGAGTTTTCCTATGGGTGCTGCCTTGTGCTATAGAGTAGGCCTATGGGGAGTGCATTATACTATATGGAGTCCTATGGTGAGTGCATTATACTATATGGAGTCCTATGGGGAGTGCATTATACTATATGGAGGCTTATGGGGAGTGCATTATACTATATGGAGACCTATGGAGAGTGCATTATACTATATTTAGGATGATCTGGTGCATACTATATGGAGGCCATCTAGTGGGCTATCATACAGTGTGGAGATTACAGTGAAGGGGCCATCATACAGTGTTGGAGCCATCAAACAGTTTGGGGTCTACTAAGGGGTCAGTATACTGTGTGGATGGTACTATACAATGATGGGGCATTATACTGTGTAAAGGGGAGCTGTACAGGGGGGGCAGACTCGGGACGTTATTAAATATAAAGTGGGCACTTCTTGTTATAGGGGATCTTGGGTTACTGTGACTATCAAAGGGGCACACATGGCAATATTACTTTCTAGGGAGCAAAATGTGGGCACTGTTTTCTATGGCACTTGCACCCGACATTACTATATTAAAGAGGGGTGCTTTAGAATTTAGAAAGCACAGATAACCACACAGCAGGTGCAGTAATAGGGACACATACGGCAGCAGGGGCTCAGTATTGGGGTGTCAGGGGCAGTAATAGGGACACATATGGCAGCAGCGGCTCAGTATTGGGGTATCAGGTGCAGTAATAGGGACACATACAGCAGCAGCGGCTCAGTATTGGGATATCAGGTGCAGTAATAGGCACACATACGGCAGCAGCGGCTCAGTATTGGGTTATCAGGTGCAGTAATAGGGACACATACGGCAGCAGCGGCTCAGTATTGGGTTATCAGGTGCAGTAATAGGGACACATACGGAGGCAGCGGCTCAGTATTGGGTTATCAGGTGCAGTAATAGGGACACATACAGCAGCAGCTCAGTATTGGGGTATCCAGGGCAGTAATAGGGGCACATACGGCAGCAGCGGCTCAGTATTGCGGTATCAGCAGGATGAGGAGTTTGTGCAGGTTGGGAATAGATGGTGATGGGGCTGGAATATGAGAAATGAAATATGTCTTTGTTGTATTCTCTGCAGATGAGTCCTGGCTGGAAGAAGTTGTCATGTCGGTCTGAGCAAGATGGAAAAGACGGGAAAAGTGAACGATTCCATCAGAAAGAACATCAGCGCTAAGTCATTATCTGTAACTGTGCTGTGATCTCTTATATGTTCTGTAGGACTGGTATCTACCACTGACCATATGGCGGTAATATCCATGTTGGTCGTTATATAGAGATTATCTTCAGTAATAGCGGCGTCATCTGCTGAGGCTCTCCTCCACTATTAGGGCGCGTCACCGAATTGTAATGAATAGTGATGAGCGAATATACTCATTACTCGAGATTTCCCGAGCATGCTTGGGTGACCTCCGAATATTTTTTAGCGCTCGGATATTTAGTTTTCATCGTCGCAGCTGAATGATTTACATCTGTTCGCCAGCTTGATTACATGTGGGGATTCCCTAGCAACCAGGCAACCCCCACATGTACTTATGCTGGTTAACAGATGTAAATCATTCAGCTACGGTGAGGAAAACTAAATCTCCGAGCACTAAAAAATACTCGGAGGTCACCCGAGCGTGCTCGGGAAATCTCGAGTAGCGAGTATATTCGCTCATCACTAGTAATGAAGGTTTCCTGGTTAGGGGCCCACTCAGAAGCTTCACCCCACCTGAACCAAAACCCTAGCTACGCCTCTGTTTTTTTTTTAGCAAACTCTATGTGGGCTTTATATGTCTTGCAATGAGGAGAGGCTTCCTTTGGGCCACTCTGCCATAAAGGCCCAACTGGTGGAGGGGTGCAGTGATAGTTGACATTTTGGAACTTTCTCCAATCTTTCTACTGCATCTCTGGAGCTCAGCCACAGTGACTTTAGGTTCTTCTTTACGTCTCTCACCAATTCGCTTCTCCCACGATTGCTCAGTTTGGCTGTACGGCCAGGTCTAGGAAGACTTCTGGTGGTCCCAAACTTCTTCCATTTAAGGATTATGGAGGCCACTGCGTTCTTAGGAACCCTGAGTACTGCAGAAATTCTTTTGTAACCTTGGCCAGATCTGCGCCTTGCCACAATTCTGTCTCTGAGCTCCTTGGCCAGGTCCTTTGACCTCATGATTCTCATTTAGTCTGACATGCACTGTGAGGTCTGATATAGACAGGTGTGTGCCTTTCCAAATCAAGTCCTATCCGTTTAATTAAACACAGCTGGACTCCATTGAAGGAGTAGAACCATCTCAAAGAGGATCACAAGGAAAACCGATAGCATGTGACTTAAATATGAGTGTCTGAGCAAAGGGTCTGAATATGTACTTTATGACCATGTGATATTTTAGTTTTTCTTTTTTATTAAATTTGCAAAAAATTCTACATTTCTATTTTTTTCAGTCAAGATGGTTTGCAGAGTGTACATTAATGTGAAAAAATTTACTTTTTTGAATTTACCAAATGGCTGATAAGGGTGCCCATACTTATGCACCCGTCAAATTTTGTTTGAATGCAGATTGCACATTTTCTGTTAGTACAATAAACCTAATTTCAAGGCAGAAACATTACTGTGTCCAACAGTTATTAGATATATGAAACTGAAATAGCTGTTGCAAAAAAAAAACAATTTTTATAAAACATTAAGCTTAAGATTAATAGGGGTGCCCAAACTTTTTCATATAACTGTAGCATGCCAAAGACCAATATTCACTTTTGTTTTGCATTGCAATCACAGCTATGCCTGTGAGTGAAATGCACCCCCACGGCTTCAAATGCTTGTTTGCACATCCTGGGGAAAAAAAGCGACCCTTGCATATAACACCGGTCACTGCCTCACAATATGCATGTACTTACTCTTCATCCTGATGGGCATGAGAAGGGTTGATACCAGATACCTGTGGAGACTACTAGCTTTGGGTTAGTGTTCCATTTATTGTATATTCCGATATTTGATATTGCTGGAATCAATTACATTGGTTTTGTTGTTGATATAATGAACTACATTTACTCACTCCTCACAAAAATAAGGGCTCCACTATGTATACTTATCTTGGACCAGCTTATAGCCAACTCAAAATAAAATTATCTACCTGGTTTTTAATCAGGTGTGCTTAGATTTATAACAGGCTGTATCTTGATCTCCCCTGACACTATAGGGGCTGTACTGGTATACCCATCTTAGAGCAGCTCATGGTTAAGTAACTTGCTTACTACCTGCCTGGTATTAACACTCAGGTGTTGTTATGTGTTGTGTGTCTGGTTTTAACATTTTGTAGTGATAAATTGGTTACTAAAAGTTATGTTTCAAATCCCATAATTGCTGTACGCACAGTATATCTCTTCTACTTGGGATTCCCCCTCCTTTTATAGATTTTTCTTATATGAAAAACTGATCCGGTATATATTTGGTATATACTTCCTTTACCATTATATATTTCCTCACAGTGATCATTGACTAGATGGAGGCCAAAAGTGTTTTCTTTCTGCCTCTATCTGGCCGATATGTAACTGCATACTTTTTTTTACATTTTTTAACTCTATAGGAAAACACAGCAGCCTCTATACAGAGGGCCATAAGAGCCATTTCTTTAGGCCGGGATCACACATGCGAGAAATACGTCCGAGTCTCGCATGGTGATACCCGCCATTGCCGCTGTGTCTCTGGAGCGGAGCGTGAGGCTGCATGTATTGCTATGCAGCTTCACGCTCCACTCCTGAGTGACGGCGGCAATGCCCGGTATTACCATGTGAGACTCGGATGTATTTCTCGCATGTGTGATCCCGGCCTTACAGTGGGACACTATGGTGGATATGGCACCTTCCTGAGTGGACATACTGACAGCTTCATAGAGTGGGGAAAATAAGTACTTGATACATTGCCGATTTTGCAAGTTTTTCCACCTACAAAGAATGGAGAGGTCTATAATTTTTTTTATAGTAGCTATACTTTAACTGTGAGAGACAGAATCTTAAAAAAAAATCCAGAAAACCACATTGTATTATTTTTACAAAATTAATTTTGCATTTTATTGCATGAAATAAGCATTTGATACAATAGAAAAACAGAACTTAATATTTGGTACAGAAAACTTTCTTTGCAATTACAGAGGTCAGACGTTTCCTGTAGTTTTTAACCAAGTTTGCACACACTGCAGCAGAGATTTTGGCCCACTTCTCCATACAGATCTCCAAATGTTTGAAGTTTCGGGGCTGTCGCTGGGTAACATTGAGTTTCAGCTACCTCAAAAGATTTTTTATTGGGTTACGGTCTGGAGACTGACTAGGCCACTCCAGGACCTTGAAATGCTTTTACGGAACTACACCTTAGTTGCCCTATCTGTGTGTTTCGGGTGATTGTCATGCTGGAAGACCCAGCCAATACACATCTTGCAGGACATCAGGGTACACAAGGACATCAGGGTACAGGCAAGAAATCAGGATACAAACAGGACATCTGGACTCAGGAAAGACCTAAGGACATCAGGACACAGGCAGGGCATCAGGGTGCAGACAAGACATCAGGACATCTGGTCCCAGGGTCAGGGACAGACATCAGACAGGAGTCGTTCGGTTCCTGACATCCGACATGACCTACAGGCAGCACCAGAGACATCAGGCTCCAAGCTCCAGGCAGCGGTCATCAGGTTCCAGACTGCGGTCGTCAGGCTCTGGGCATAGGACCTAGGAAGGAACTCAAGCGTGATGGTGCAGACACCGCCGTACTGGACATGAGCCAGACGGGGTTAACACTGCATGGTAGTCAGAGCACAGAGTAGTAGATGCTCAACAGAAACACCGGTTTCAAGAGACTCAAAGTCACTGGGAGTGAGGCTCCAGATGCAGAGGGATTCCAGGAACATAATCACAGCAGACACAGTTCAGACAGGTTCAGGTACAGGACAGGTACAGGATCAAGGATTCGGGCCTGGATTTACCGCCTCCAGGACAGGCGCCAGAACAGAATTCAAGACAAGGACTTTGGTACCAAAACATAGACGGGAGAGGTGCAGGAACACAAACACACATAGCAAAGTTCAAGAGCTTTGTGAGTGTAGCTCAGGCCCAGCCCATAGGGCAGGGGAGCTTTATATATGAGCTGCCCCACAGCAATTGGCTGGGGACAGCATTTGAAGTACACACCCTAACCCTGATAAAAGCAGGGGAGGTGTGGCCGCGCACGCCCTAAGCACAAACAGAAACCATTACAGCACACAGTGCAGGATCTGAGGCTCAGGGCACCTGGCTGAGACTGCAAGCACTGAACCACGTGGAAAATCATGCACCAACTGCAAATGACCTCACAACCCGTGGACAGCTTCAAAGCAGTAACCAGGGACCGCACATGAGGAAGGTATGCAGCAGAGCAAATACCTAAACACCCATGTACGACTGCGCAGCAGAGCAGGGAACTGAGAAGGCTCCATTAAGGTAACAGCCAACAGTATCCCAGCTCAAGTTCGAGTAAAGGGTTAAAGCAAACATATGCATTGTCATGTCGAAAACCAGAAACAGACAGAACGGCATGACAACAGCAACATAGTATGTAGCACAGGCCACAACATATTCTTGAATACCGGATGCGAATATCCGTGACAGACAGACAGAAGGACAGACAGAAAGACGGAAATGGCCCTTAGACAATTATATATTAGATACTGCTACACTATTCAGTGTATTATCACTCTTGCATTTTTGGTATTGCTACACTAATGACATGTATTACCATTTCTGTCATTATCAGGGGTGGATTAAGGGTAGCCAGGGCCCCGGGCTGTTCAGACACTGTGGGCCCCCCCCGGTCATGTGACGGGGGTCATGTGAAGGGGGTCATGATATACCCGAACCTGATTATTCCAGAAAAATGGCCGGGCCCTACTCTACTGTAACCTATTAAATATTTGTTAAAATCTGCAATACAATTTAGGTATACTTTGACCAATAATATCACATACAAGGAACAAATACCACCGCCCCCCGCCCCATGACCAGACCACAAATTACAACCACAGTGATCGAATAATATCACATACAAGCAGGGGTGGATTAAGGGTAGCCAGGGCCCCGGGCTGTTCAGACACTGTGGGCCCCCCCCGGTCATGTGACGGGGGTCATGTGAAGGGGGTCATGTGACGGGGGTCATGTGACGGGGGTCATGATATACCCGAACCAGATTATTCCAGAAAAATGGCCGGGCCCTACTCTACTGTAACCTATTAAATATTTGTTAAAATCTGCAATAAAATTTAGGTATACTTTGACCAATAATATCACATACAAGGAACAAATACCACCGCCCCCCGCCCCATGACCAGATCACAAATTACAACCACAGTGATCGAATAATATCACATACAAGGAACAAATACCACCGCACCATGACCAGACCACAAATTACAACCACAGTGATCGAATAATATCACATACAAGGAACAAATAGCACCGCACCATGTCAAGACCACATATTACCACCACTTGGTGACCAAATAGCACATACAAGGGACAAATACCACAACACCATTTCCAGTCCACATATTACCACCACATAGTGACTGAATACTACAATACTGATCAGTAATAAAACAAAACAAAACACAATACTATCACCATAAGTGCCAGTATTCACAGGAGATCTGTACTTAGTATGCAGTGTCTGTGTAGAGGTAATACAGAGATCACTGGTGGTATTATACACAGGAGCTCTGTATATAATGTATAGGTAATACAGTGATCACTGGTGACATTGTACACAGGACCGCTGTATATAGTATACAGTGTATAGTGTCAGTGTATAGATAACACTGACTCACCAGTGACGTCTCTAGGTGAAGTCCTTCATCTTTCATCCAGCACAGACCACCATCATTTCTTCCAGCCAGGACTCGTTTCTGCAGGAAATAACAGTTATCTCGAGCTCCGCTTGCAGAACACATTACTTAATTTTTCACAACTTCTACATTACACCACATGAAGAAAAAAAGGCGATATAGTGTCACTCTGCACAGTAACAGGACCGCCCCCCCATTTAAAACGGTATACTCAAAAAATAAAATAAATACATCACTGCAGTAATAATATCCCTTAATTAGCCCCTATGGTAATAATATTCCCCACCCTGGCCCCGTGTGTCTCATTCCTGGCTCCAGCCATATGTTCTCGCATCCTGCCCTCATGAGTATCCATTCTACCCCATATGATCTCCACATCCTGCCCCATATGTCTCCATCGTATCCATCCTGCCCCAGGATCCAATCCTGCCCCATGTCTTTCATTCTGCCCCGTGTCTCCAATCATGCCCCGTGTCTACATTCTGCCCATGCCACCAGTCCTGCCCCCAGTGTGTCCAGCATATTGCCCCACTGTCCAGCAATCTGCCCCAGTGTGTCCAGCAATCTGCCCCAGTGTGTCCAGCATTGCCCCCAGAAAGTGTGTCCAGCAATCTGCCCCAGTGTGTCCAGCAATCTGCCCCATTGTCTCCAGCATATTACCCCCAGTGTGTCCAGTAATCTGCCCCAGTATGTCCAGTATATTGCCCCAGTGTGTCCAGCATTACCCCCAGACAGTGTCCAGCATATTACCACCAGTGTGTCCAGCAATCTGCCCCAGTATGTCCAGCATTTCCCCCAGTGTCTCCAGCAATCTGCCCCAGTGTCTCCATCAATCTGCCCCAGTGTCCTCCAGCATTGCCCCAGTGTCCTCCAGCAATCTGCCCCAGTGTCCTCCAGCAATCTGCCCCAGTGTCCTCTAGCAATCTGCCCCAGTGTCTCCAGCATTGCCCCAGTGTCTCCAGCATTGTCCCAGTGTCTCCAGCATTGTCCCAGTGTCTCCAGCATTGTCCCAGTGTCTCCAGCATTGCCCCAGTATCCTCCAGCATTGCCCCAGTGTCCTCCAGCATTGCCCCAGTGTCCTCCAGCATTGCCCCAGCGTCCTCCAGCAATCTGCCCCAGCGTCCTCCAGCAATCTGCCCCAGCGTCCTCCAGCAATCTGCCCCAGCGTCCTCCAGCAATCTGCCACAGTGTCCTCGAGCAATCTGCCAGTGTCCTCCAGCAATCTGCCCCAGTGTCCTCCAGCAATCTGCCACAGTGTCCTCCAGCAATCTGCCACAGTGTCCTCCAGAATTGCCCCAGCGTCCTCCAGCAATCTGCCCCAGTGTCCTCCAGCATTGCCCCAGTGTCCTCCAGCAATCTGCCCCAGCGTCCTCCAGCAATCTGCCCCAGTGTCCTCCAGCAATCTGCCCCAGCGTCCTCCAACATTGCCCCCAGTGTGTCCACCAACATTGCCCCCAGTGTGTCCACCAACATTGCCCCCAGTGTGTCCACCGTTATCAAAAAAAACAAAAAAAAACAAAAAACAAACAGTCTCCTCACCTGTCCGCGCTACAGCGACGAGCTCCCTCCAACAGAGCACACTCGCCGGTGACTGACAATGACGTCAGACGCCGGCGACGTGTGCGCCTGCGGCCGACATCAGCCGCCAGCCTCCAATTGGCTGGCGGCTGTTGTTGTTAACTATTGATGTGCGGGTGCGCGCCCGCACGTCAATAGGAAACCGCCGCAGCGCCGGAAGGGGCCCGGTGAGCAGATGAGAAGGGGCCCGATGCAGGCCCCCTCTCTCTGCCCACCGGGTCCAGGGGCACATACATGCCGGCGGCGGCGGGCATTCACAGATGATTAGCAGAGGGTCAATCTCTGCGGTAGCCCAGGGCCCCCCCAGACCACTGGGCCCTGGGCTACCGCCCATATTGACCCTCTGATAATCCGCCCCTGGTCATTGTGTTTCTGCAATTACTGTTTGATAGGGAAAGTGAAGTACCCCGGGTTGGCCACTAGATGGGGCACTATCTAATGTGGGGAATTTACATTATAGGTTGAGATAGCAAATATTTAACTGTAGGAGGGGCACAGTGGGATAAGTAAGTGAGGTCTTCCCAGTTTTAGTTAGTTGGGACTGGGGCGCCCGAGGAGCTCACAGGGCTGGCTAGCCCAGGGCAACACCATACCATCCATATCACCATAGGCTCCCAAAGGAAGTGTACAGAAAAAGCACAATACCTATATTTACAATTCAAATAATTTTTATTAGATACGGTAATTAAAAAATGTACCCTAAGCTACAATAACAAATAACCAAATACCTCAGATGTGAGGGACTATCCAGCTACTGATCTAGATGACGAGGAAAAAGCTAATATATTAAACACCTTCTTCTCCACGGTATTCACGGTGGAAAATGAAATGCTAGGTGAAATCCCAAGAAACAATGAAAACCCTATATTAAGGGTCACCAATCTAACCCAAGAAGAGGTGCGAAACCGGCTAAATAAGATTAAAATAGATAAATCTCCGGGTCCGGATGGCATACACCCACGAGTACTAAGAGAACTAAGTAATGTAATAGATAAACCATTATTTCTTATTTTTAGGGACTCTATAGCGACAGGGTCTGTTCCGCAGGACTGGCGCATAGCAAATGTGGTGCCAATATTCAAAAAGGGCTCTAAAAGTGAACCTGGAAATTATAGGCCAGTAAGTCTAACCTCTATTGTTGGTAAAATATTTGAAGGGTTTCTGAGGGATGTTATTCTGGATTATCTCAATGAGAATAACTGTTTAACTCCATATCAGCATGGGTTTATGAGAAATCGCTCCTGTCAAACCAATCTAATCAGTTTTTATGAAGAGGTAAGCTATAGGCTGGACCACGGTGAGTCATTGGACGTGGTATATCTCGATTTTTCCAAAGCGTTTGATACCGTGCCGCATAAGAGGTTGGTACACAAAATGAGAATGCTTGGTCTGGGGGAAAATGTGTGTAAATGGGTTAGTAACTGGCTTAGTGATAGAAAGCAGAGGGTGGTTATAAATGGTATAGTCTCTAACTGGGTCGCTGTGACCAGTGGGGTACTGCAGGGGTCAGTATTGGGACCTGTTCTCTTCAACATATTCATTAATGATCTGGTAGAAGGTTTACACAGTAAAATATCGATATTTGCAGATGATACAAAACTATGTAAAGCAGTTAATACAAGAGAAGATAGTATTCTGCTACAGATGGATCTGGACAAGTTGGAAACTTGGGCTGAAAGGTGGCAGATGAGGTTTAACAATGATAAATGTAAGGTTATACACATGGGAAGAAGGAATCAATATCACCATTACACACTGAATGGGAAACCACTGGGTAAATCTGACAGGGAGAAGGACTTGGGGATCCTAGTTAATGATAAACTTACCTGGAGCAGCCAGTGCCAGGCAGCAGCTGCCAAGGCAAACAGGATCATGGGGTGCATTAAAAGAGGTCTGGATACACATGATGAGAGCATTATACTGCCTCTGTACAAATCCCTAGTTAGACCGCACATGGAGTACTGTGTCCAGTTTTGGGCACCGGTGCTCAGGAAGGATATAATGGAACTAGAGAGAGTACAAAGGAGGGCAACAAAATTAATAAAGGGGATGGGAGAACTACAATACCCAGATAGATTAGCGAAATTAGGATTATTTAGTCTAGAAAAAAGACGACTGAGGGGCGATCTAATAACCATGTATAAGTATATAAGGGGACAATACAAATATCTCGCTGAGGATCTGTTTATACTAAGGAAGGTGACGGGCACAAGGGGGCATTCTTTGCGTCTGGAGGAGAGAAGGTTTTTCCACCAACATAGAAGAGGATTCTTTACTGTTAGGGCAGTGAGAATCTGGAATTGCTTGCCTGAGGAGGTGGTGATGGCGAACTCAGTCGAGGGGTTCAAGAGAGGCCTGGATGTCTTCCTGGAGCAGAACAATATTGTATCATACAATTATTAGGTTCTGTAGAAGGACGTAGATCTGGGGATTTATTATGATGGAATATAGGCTGAACTGGATGGACAAATGTCTTTTTTCGGCCTTACTAACTATGTTACTATGTTACTATGATCTCTTTAATCACACGGAGTATACATAATTAATTAAAAAATGACAGCATATTAGCTCCATGATAACAATTGTATAGTGACCCATTAATTGTGAACCACAATCCGTATACAAAGGTATGCCTAATCCCATAGTCAGCTTAATATAAATTCCTCATGCCACTACAATTAATCATACAGACTTCAGTATTAAGCTCAATTGACAAGAGGCAACCAGTCCTAAGTTGCCATGGAAAGCAATGAGTAAATAGATGATAAACACTATACTTACTATGTGTGAGATAAGTGCCGAGTCCCTCGACCCCGACGCGCGTTTCGTCCACACTTCTTCAGGGGGCGTGTCGGGGTAGAGGGAAATCCGGTCTCTTAACATGCGCTGTAGCCAATAATCTGCCCGTTTACAAGTCATGTGAGCGGAGGTTGCCATGCATATCTGGCACGTCGAGTCGTTTCCCCGCCACCCGGAAGTGACTCGTCTGCCCCAGCCGGCGAGCAGCAAACAAGCCCAAACAAGAATTGCTGTTATGGCAAAACGATACTTCAACACTTTTTTCAATGCCATAACAGCAATTCTAGCCTCTTAAAGGTCAAGGGCATTGATGTGATCCAAATGGGTCCAAGGGGAGGTGATCTGGCTAAAAATCTAGCTAAATTGGAATGTAAATGGATCTATAGGTTGGGAACAATGGCTCCAGATGGGCTCAACGAAAGCTTTGGATTTAGTGCCTTTCTTTAATTATCATATTGTCTTGTTGTGCTATATTGTTTTTTAGGGGTGGAGGATCTAATTTTAATTTATTTTATATAGTATTGTCATCTTTATAGTTTACTAGGACCTGTTCCTTTTCCTGCCTGAATACCAGCCGGGAATCTGTGTACCGTATATATGGAAGCTGCTATCAACACAAAGCACTTGAAATCGAGCACATCACGTAGATGAATTTTTGAAGAATTTAAAATGTATCTACTATATAATTGTTTAAGGGTCACTTCCGTCTGTCTGTCTGTCACGGATATTCATTGGTCGCGGCCTCTGTCTGTCATGGAAATCCAGGTCGCTGATTGGTCGTGGCAAAACGCCCATGACCATTGCCACGACCAATCAGCGACGGGCACAGTCTGGGTGCAAAATGGCAGCTCCTTGCTCCCCGCAGTCAGTGCCCGCTCCATACTCCCCTCCAGTCAGCCCTCACACAGAGTTAATGGCAGCGTTAATGGACCGCGTTATGCCGCGGTGTAACGCACTCCATTAACGCAGCTATTAACCCTGTGTGACCAACTTTTTACTATTGATGCTGCGTAAGCAGCATCAATAGTAAAAAGATCTAATGTTACGAATAATAATAAAAAAAAGGTTATTCTCACCCTCCGACGTGGCGCGGTGTCCTCGGCAGTGCAAGCGGCAGGATCCGGTGCCAAGAATGCTTTGCGAGAAGAACCTTCCATGACGTCACGGTCATGTGACCGCAACGTCATCACAGGTCCTGCGCTCATACCGACCCTGGGACCGGAAGCTGCCGCGTGCACCGCACACAGGCGCCAGGACTTCAATTGGCCTTAGTAAGGTGAGTATATGTTTATTTTTTATTTTAAGTCTTTTATAACCACGCATATAGTGCCCACATTGCTATATACTACGTGGGTTGTGTTACATACTGCGTGGGCTGCGTTATATACTACATGGCTGCTATGTACTACGTGGGCAGTGTTATATATTATGTGTGCAATGTTATATACTGCGTGGACTGCATTATATACTACATGGCTGCTATATACTATGTGGGCAATGTTATATGCTGCGTGGGCGGCGTTATATACTACATGGCTGCTATATACTATGTGGGCAGTGTTATATACTATGTGAGCAATGTTATATACTGTGTGGGCTGCGTTATATACTACATGGCTGCTATATACTATGTGGGCAGTGTTATATACTGTATGGGCTGCGTTATATACTACATGGCTGCTATGTACTACGTGGGCAGTGTTATATACTATGTGAGCAGTGTTATATACTGTGTGGCTGCTATATACTACGTGGGCAGTGTTATATACTGTATGGGCTGCGTTATATACTACATGGCTGCTATGTACTACGTGGGCAGTGTTATATACTATGTGAGCAGTGTTATATACTGTGTGGGCTGCGTTATATACTGCATGGCTGCCATATATTATGTGGCCAGTGTTATATACTATGTGGGCAATGTTATATACTGCATGGGCTGTGTTATATACTGCGTGACCTGTATTAACGCATCGGGTATTCAAGAATATGTCATGGCCTGTGCTATATACTATGTGGCTGCTATATACATACATATTCTAGAATACCCTATGCGTTAGAATTGGGCCACCATCTAGTTGAATAATAATTGGCACGCATATTTCTCTATTTAATATGAAAGTTAAATTGTTTCATCACTATGATATCACTTAAATAATGCTACATTGTGAAGTAGCCATATTTACAAATATATATATGGATGTAATATAAATTATTATATTTTTGTAGGATTATGGATTATTATATGCACTTTAATAAGCACACTATGTAGATTAATTCTAGTAATTTAGAATATAATAATTAGTGTCTAGTAATTTAAATTGCTGTTTTTATCACTTTAATCATGTCATTCTGCTATGGTGTTGTTTATATATGAATGTAATATTGTATTTATCACATTAGAAATTCTAATTATTACTAATCACCATTAGTTGGTATTGGTTGAAATAATAGTTTAATAATTATTGTTAGCAAGCACAAGTCACTTTAACATGAATACATTAGTTTCACACAACATAACACTTGTCCTGTTAGTAGCCCTGTGAACTGGGGTGCCTGGCAGAGCGCGCTAGTTTGGATCCCTCTAGCCACGGACTCTAAATCCCCCGGCCAATAGAGTCAGCGGACGGGCACGCAAGCCGTTACCATGGCTCCGGGCTTGTTTGCTGCTCGCCGGCCGGGGCAGACGAGTCACTTCCGGGTGGCGGGGGAACGACTCGGCGTGCAAGATATCCATGGCAACCTCTGCTCACATGACTTGTAAACGGGCAGATTATTGGCTACAGTGCAGGTTAAGAGACCGGATTTCCCTCTACCCCGACACGCCGCCTGAAGAAGTGTGGACGAAACGTGCATCGGGGTCGAGGGACTCGGCCCTTATCTCACACATAGTAAGTATAGTGTTTATCATCTATTTACTCATTGCTTTCCATGGCAACTTAGGACTGGTTGCCTCTTGTCAATTGAGCTTAATACTGAAGTCTGTATGATTAATTGTAGTGGCATGAGGAATTTATATTAAGCTGACTATGGGATTAGGCATACCTTTGTATATGGATTGTGGTTCACAATTAATGGGTCACTATACAATTGTTATCATGGAGCTAATATGCTGTCATTTTTTAATTAATTATGTTTACTCTGTGTGATTAAAGAGATCAGTAGCTGGATAGTCCCTCACATCTGAGGTATTTGGTTATTTGTTATTGTAGTTTAGGGTACATTTTTAAATTATTTAATAAAAATTATTTGAATTGTAAATATAGATATTGTGCTCTTTCTGTACACTTCCTTCGGGACCCTATGGTGATACGGACGGAATTTAATGTGGCTAGGTAGCACAAATTATTGCTGGATCATTAAGTTGATACAACACCATACCATGCAACATTGTAAGAAGAGTGGGCCCAGCAGTTAGCATCCAGGGGGCCAGAGCACAGAAGAGAGTACAGCAGCAGCAGTGCTAGCGAGCAGTATTAGTGGGACTGCAGTTGCTAGAGGAAGAAGGCTAAGCAGAACGGGAGCAAGTTATCCAACATGTGGCAGATATTTGCGTGGGCTGCTATTCTAAGGATCGGGGCGAAACGTCAGAGAATACCCCCACAAGAAGCAGAAATTCTGGACATTGAGGACACTGAGGGACAGGAAGGAGGATATGATCCATCCCGGGGACATGCTTAGCGGCAGAGAGAAGAGGCAAGGGAAAGCGTTGCCAATTGTTGTGATTGATTGTGCCCTGGATGATGCTGTGTTGAGTAAAGAAGTTGAAGTTAAAGTGAAGCCGGACTGTGACTCTTTAATTGCGGAACCCATCTGTAGAGAATACATTCCCGTACCGGGAGATTTCAGATGACGCAGAGAAGCAGTACCGAGGTACTCAGGGAAGGAAACATGATCGTGTGCTGGGAGGGGGACAGGGAGTGATACAGGGGTTTCTGTCGGCCATGACTGTAGCCCTGGCCCCACCATCCTACAGATATATAGAAGAGCAAACAACCTGTCAATCAGCCAAATGAGGGGGCAGAGCTGCAAGTGCATTGTCATGTCCCAGTGCACTTCTAGACTGAACTCCAAAAAAACGATTCTTGCTGCTGGAGCCGCACATTGGTGTCATGATCATAAACACTTTATCTTTTAAAGGGCTACACGAGGGCTTCACAATAATGGTTTGGAGAAGAGATGGGGTAAAAGTTTCTGACGGGTTCCCTTTAATGTGATTACATAAGAGGGAAACAATATTCTTTTTTTAAATGTACATAAGATGGAGACAGAAATTACAGAGCCTTCTTCTGTTAAGTCATACTGTTGTTTCTGCAGAAACAGAACCCTCTGGAATCTGCTGATGGTTCCACTTCACAGATCAAAAAGCTAAAAGATGGCATGTAACATATGATAATATTAGCTTACACAGTGATAACATCGCTACTAATAATAGAAGCAATATGGGCAGCATAAAATATTACACGGGTAGGCATACATATAGTGGGTCCTTAATGCACCAGTAAGTTTTGATCTTCAGGACCCAGCCACATGTTAATGATTTATTATATGTCACCTTATTTTGTAAATAAGTCTGTAATTTTTTTTAATTATATTTTTACACTGTCACGATTCACACCGTGACCGTCACCCCTACGTCACGCATCGGGGTGACTTTAGGCCAACAGACGGCTATCACATGTGCAGGGGGGCTTATCTTAGTTATCCCTCCACTCCACAATGTGATGAAAAAACACACACAAGGCTATTGGCCTCTTAGTTTACAGCAGGGGCTTATTCTAGGTATCCCACTGCTCTTCAATATACCACGAACTGCAGGGATTTATGTATATCCCGCTTACAGTTCCACTTAAAACCTGCAGCTCTCTGGCGCCCCCCTTACTCTCAGGTCAGATTAGGTACTGCACCTGGGGTAATTAGTCACCAGAAAGGCTGCCTGCTATGTACTGGCTATTGGGCACGCTGCAGCGACGCGATAAACTACTCCCGCTCAGGCAGGAACAATAATTATCAATGCCGCAGTCGCTACAACACCCAAAAGCCTGCACACGGTAAGCTGCCACCAGCTTCGATTAAACGGGTCCGAAGCTAACCCAAAAACAGTAGCGTAATTCCCTTCAGGAGACTTAGGGTACGTTTTAGAACAGGATGAACGAACTAGTATTAAATAATATACCCCATCAAAAGTTTCAGGCAGTGTTTATAAACGGTTATATAAAGATGTTACAATATGAGACAATTGAAAATATGTACAAGATAATTCTAAAATAAACAGGGATTAAATAAGAAAAGGTACAACTCACATGTTGTCAGTTCATATCAGTTCAGGCAAAAACCATGCTGGTGGGCGGAGCTCCCAAAAGTCCCAATGCATGAGGTACAACTCTTCTGATCAGACTCACATGTTCTTCCAACAGCAGACTGACTGCTGGGATCTGGCCAGACAGTTATAGCTGCAGCCTGTGACATCCCAGAAAGGGGTTGGATTACTCCGTCCCTCCTACCTCCTCAGTTTAAACCAACTTTAGACTATTGTCTCTAATGCTTGTAACTCCGCTACAGAACATGTCATGGTCATAACAAACCCAGCATTCATCTAGTCTTAACATGGGCATTCTAATGAGATCAAATATGTCCTATGTGTGATGCGTCATTACAGAGAAATCCCCATGTTTCTACCTGATGGCGTTAGAAGCTCATGTTTAACCCCTCTGTGACCTTAGACGTACTATCCCGTCGAGGTGCCCTGGGCTTATCTGACTCTGGACGGGATAGTACGTCATAGCCGATCGGCCGCGCTCACGGGGGGAGCGCGGCCGATCGCGGCCGGGTGTCAGCTGCTTATCGCAGCTGACATCCGGCACTATGTGCCAGGAGCGGTCACGGACCGCCCCCGGCACATTAACCCCTGGCACACCGCGATCAAAGATGATCGCGATGTGCCGGCGGTGCAGGGAAGCACCGCGCAGGGAGGGGGCTCCCTGCGGGCTTCCCTGAGCCCCCCGCAGCAACGCGATGTGATCGCGTTGCTGCGAGGGTCTCCTCACCTCCCTCCCTGCTCGAGCCCCGGATCCAAGATGGCCGCGGATCCGGGTCCTGCAGGGAGGGAGGTGGCTTCACAGAGCCTGCTTAGAGCAGGCACTGTGAAGCCTGCAGCGCTGCATGTCAGATCAGTGATCTGACAGAGTGCTGTGCAAACTGTCAGATCACTGATCTGTGATGTCCCCCCCTGGGACAAAGTAAAAAAGTAAAAAAAAAAATTTTCCAAATGTGTAAAAAAAATAAAAAAAAAATATTCCAAAATAATGAAAAAAAAAAAAAAATATTATTCCCATAAATACATTTCTTCATCTAAATAAAAAAAAAAAAACCAATAAAAGTACACATATTTAGTATCGCCGCGTCCGTAACGACCCGACCTATAAAACTGTCCCACTAGTTAACCCCTTCAGTAAACACCGTAAGAAAAAAAAAAAAAAAACGAGGCAAAAAACGCTTTATCATCATACCGCCGAACAAAAAGTGGAATAACACGCGATCAAAAGGACAGATATAAATAACCATGGTACCGCTGAAAGCGTCATATTGTCCCGCAAAAAAAGAGCCGCCATACAGCATCATCAGCAAAAAAATAAAAAAGTTATAGTCCTGAGAATAAAGCGATGCAAAAATAATTATTTTTTCTGTAAAATAGTTTTTATCGTATAAAAGCACCAAACCATAAAAAAATGATATAAATGAGGTATCGCTGTAATCGTACTGACCCGAAGAATAAAACTGATTTATCAATTTTACCAAACGCGGAACGGTATAAACGCCTCCCCCAATAGAAATTCATGAATAGCTGGCTTTTGGTCATTCTTCCTCACAAAAATCGGAATAAAAAGCGATAAAAAAATGTCACGTGCCCAAAAATGTTTTCAATAAAAACGTCAACTCGTCCCGCAAAAAACAAGACCTCACATGACTCTGTGGACCAAAATATGGAAAAAGTATAGCTCTCAAAATGTGGTATTGCAAAAAATATTTTTTGCAATAAAAAGGGTCTTTCAGTGTGTGACGGCTGCCAATCATAAAAATCCGCTAAAAAACTCGCTATAAAAGTAAATCAAACCCCCCTTCATCACCCCCTTAGTTAGGGAAAAATAAAAAAAAATTTATTTATTTCCATTTTCCCATTAGGGCTAGGGTTAGGGCTAGGGCTAGGGTTAGGGCTAGGGTTAGGGCTAGGGTTAGGGCTAGGGCTAGGGCTAGGGTTAGGGCTAGGGTTAGGGTTAGGGCTAGGGTTAGGGCTAGGGTTAGGGCTAGGGTTAGGGTTAGGGCTAGGGTTAGGGCTAGGGTTAGGGCTAGGATTAGGGTTAGGGTTAGGGCTAGGGTTAGGGTTGGGGCTACAGTTAGGGTTGGGGCTAAAGTTAGGGTTAGGGTTTAGATTACATTTACAGTTGGGAATAGGGTTGGGATTAGGGTTAGGGGTGTGTCAGGGTTAGAGGTGTGGTTAGGGTTACCGTTGGAATTAGGGTTAGGGGTGTGTTTAGATTAGGGTTTCAGTTATAATTGGGGGGTTTCCACTGTTTCGGCACATCAGGGGTTCTCCAAACACGACATGGCGTCCGATCTCAATTCCAGCCAATTCTGCGTTGAAAAAGTAAAACAGTGCTCCTTCCCTTCCGAGCTCTCCTGTGTGCCCAAACAGGGGTTTACCCCAACATATGGGGTATCAGCGTACTCAGGACAAATTGGACAACAACTTTTGTGGACCAATTTCTCCTGTTACCCTTGGGAAAATACAAAACTGGGGGCTAAAAAATAATTTTTGTGGGAAAACAAAAAGATTTTTTATTTTCACGGCTCTGCGTTATAAACTGTAGTGAAACACTTGGGGGTTCAAAGTTCTCACAACACATCTAGATAAGTTCATTGAGGGGTCTAGTTTCCAATATGGGGTCACTTGTGGGGGGTTTCTACTGTTTAGGTACATTAGGGGCTCTGCAAACGCAATGTGACGCCTGCAGACCAATCCATCTAAGTCTGCATTCCAAATGATGCTCCTTCCCTTCCGAGCCCTCCCATGCGCCCAAACGGTGGTTCCCCCCCACATATCGGGTATCAGCGTACTCAGGACAAATTGGACAACAACATTTAGGGTCCAATTTCTCCTGCTAACCTTGGAAAAATACAAAACTGGGGGCTAAAATATAATTTTTGTGGAAAAAAAAATATTTTTTATTTGCATGGCTCTGCGTTATAAACTGTAGTGAAATACTTGGGGGTTCAAAGCTCTTACAACACATCAAGATGAGTTCCTTAGGGGGTCTACTTTCCAAAATGGTGTCACTTGTGGGGGGTTTCTACTGTTTAGGTACATTAGGGGCTCTGCAAACGCAATGTGACGCCTGCAGACCATTCCATCTAAGTCTGCATTCCAAATGGCGCTCCTTCCCTTCCGAACCCTCCCATGCGCCCAAACGGTGGTTCCCCCCCACATATGGGGTATCAGCGTACTCAGGACAAATTGGACAACAACTTTTGGGGTCCAATTTCTCCTGTTACCCTAGGGAAAATACAAAACTGGGGGCTAAAAAATAATTTTTGTGGGAAAAAAATTTTGTTTTATTTTTATGGCTCTGCATTATAAACTTCTGTGAAGCCCTTGGTGGGTCAAAGTGCTCACCACACATCCAGATAAGTTCCTTAGGGGGTCTACTTTCCAAAATGGTGTCACTTGTGGGGGGTTTCAATGTTTAGGCACATCAGTGGCTCTCCAAACGCAACATGGCGTCCCATCTCAATTCCTGTCAATTTTGCATTGAAAAGTCAAACGGCGCTCCTTCCCTTCCGAGCTCTCCCATGCGCCCAAACAGTGGTTTACTGCCACATATGGGGTATCAGCGTACTCGGGACAAATTGGACAACAACTTTTGAGGTCCAATTTCTTCTCTTACCCTTGGAAAAATAAAAAATTGGGGGCAAAAATATAATTTTTGTGAAAAAATATGATTTTTTATTTTTACGGCTCTGCATTATAAACTTCTGTGAAGCACTTGGTGGGTCAAAGTGCTCACCACACATCCAGATAAGTTCCTTAGGGGGTCTACTTTCCAAAATGGTGTCACTTGTGGGGGGTTTCAATGTTTAGGCACATCAGTGGCTCTCCAAACGCAACATGGCGTCCCATCTCAATTCCTGTCAATTTTGCATTGAAAAGTCAAATAGCGCTCCTTCCCTTCCGAGCTCTCCCATGCGCCCAAACAGTGGTTTACTGCCACATATGGGGTATCAGCGTACTCAGGACAAATTGGACAACAACTTTTTGGGTCCAATTTCTCCTGTTACCCTTGGTAAAATAAAACAAATTGGAGCTGAAGTAAATTTTTTGTGTAAAAAAGTTAAATGTTCATTTTTATTTAAACATTCCAAAAATTCCTATTAAACACCTGAAGGGTTAATAAACTTCTTGAATGTGGTTTTGAGCACCTTGAGGGGTGCAGTTTTTAGAATGGTGTCACACTTGGGCATTTTCTATCATATAGACCCCTCAAAATGACTTCAAATGAGACGTGGTCCCTAAAAAAAAAAATGGTGTTGTAAAAATGAGAAATTGCTGGTCAACTTTTAACCCTTATAACTCCCTAACAAAAAAAAAAATTGGTTCCAAAATTATGCTGATGTAAAGGAGACATGTGGGAAATGTTACTTATTAAGTATTTTGTGTGACATATCTCTGTGATTTAATTGCATAAAAATTCAAAGTTTGAAAATTGCGAAATTTTCAAAATTTTCGCCAAATTTCCGTTTTTTTCACAAATAAACGCAGGTACTATCAAAGAAATTTTACCACTATCATGAAGTACAATATGTCACGAGAAAACAATGTCAGAATCACCAGGATCCGTTGAAGCGTTTCGGAGTTATAACCTCATAAAGGGACAGTGGTCAGAATTGTAAAAATTGGCCTGGTCATTAACGTGCAAACCACCCTTGGGGGTAAAGGGGTTAAAGTGATGGATAGATCCACCGAGGGAGATTAAGAATATGCATTTTCCTGTTCCTATCTTAATTGGATTGCCTAATATCTTACAAAAACAGAACAAAGGACTTTCATGGGTTCTGGGAGCTCCTCTACCAGTTTAAGCTGGTACAACTATCTATGCAGCTATACCGGTCGTAAATTCCTTTTCTCTCAGAGCTAGAGGCAATAAAATCCTCTTCCCCCATACATTCCAACACAAAGCGACCAAGAGAGCCACAGAGAGAAGGGGGGGTTTTTTAGCCCACAGCCTGGCTAACAAGAGAAACTAAACTTATATGATATTTCAAACAATATCGTGACATACACACTTTACTATCTAGTAACCCGCAGGTTTTAGAATAGATTTTAGTGGTAACCTCTTTTCGGCTATTTAAAAGGGTAGATATTAAAGCCTCTGAAAACCCTTTCCTCCTCAATAACTCCCACTCAAATTCCACGCTGTCAGATGCAGGGATTCCACATTGGGGTAACGGAATGGACCCTGAGAAAGAAGTTCCGGACTGACCGGCAATACCCAGGGGTCGGTCACAGACATTGCCCTGAGTAACGAGAACCATGCCCTCCTGGGCCAAAAGGGGGCAATCAGGATCACTCTCGCCCTCTCCTCCCTGATCTTTCTGAGGACTATAGGGATCAGACACATTGTGGGAAATGCATATGCCAGAGGGAAATCCCAGTGAATCTGAAGGGAGTCTATTATACAGGGTTTGTCCACCATCCGAAGAGAAGCAAACTTCCTGGTCTGTCTGTTCTCTCTCATTGCAAATAGGTCTATATCGGGTAACCCCCATAGGTCTACTATCCGTTTGAACACCCGTCGACTTAGAACCCATTCTCCCTGACGTAGAGAATGACGGCTGAGGTAATCTGCCTCTGTGTTGAGCTCTCCCCGAATGTGAACGGCTGAAAGAGAGCGAAAGTGAGCTTTGGCTATGTAGAGTATGTCTGTGGTGGTGTTCATTAGAGACCTTGACCTTGTCCCTCCTTGATGGTTGAGATATGCTACTACTGTTGTGTTGTCTGACTGGACCCTTACATGTGAATCCCGCAGAGATGGTAGCCACCTGAGTAGGGCCTTTTTTACTGCCGTAAGCTCTTTCCAATTCAAGACCATTGCCCTTGAGTCCAAACATCTCCTATATGAGCTCCCCATCCTATCAGACTGGCATCGGTTGTGACCGTATTGTCTGGTACTACACTCCAGTGTACCCCTTTTGCTAAATGTTCCATATTTAGCCACCATCTCAGACTGTGTAGAGTGGTGGTGGATAGCCTGAGTCTTCCGCCTAGCTGACCTTGAAGACTCCTCTCTGCATCCAAGACCTGGGCCTGCAATACTCGAGTGTGGAATTGAGCCCACTGGACGGCCAGTATGCAAGATGTTAGGGACCCCAAAAGGGACATTGCGTCTCTCAAAGTCAGATCTTGTTTTTTTGTCACAGTACTGACTTTGTGCACAATCCTCTGCTTCTTTTCTTCCGGAAGGAAACATAGTTGATTTTCCGAACTTAGCAGAATACCCAGGAAAGTCTGAGTCGTTGATGGTTCTAATCTTGATTTTTCCAGATTGACTAGCCAACCGAAGTCCTGTAAGGAAGATATTACATGCTTTAGGCGACTCCTACACTGAAAAAACGAATTTTCCACTACCAGGAAGTCATCCAAGTAGGGTATAATTAACATATCTTGTTCTCTGACATAGGCCATCACTTCCGCAATGATCTTAGTAAACACCCTCGGTGCCATAGATAGACCAAATGGCATTGCAGTAAGTCTGACCTGATCGTTTAAGCGCACCGCCATTCTGAGGAATTGTTGATGATCCTTGTGAATGGGCAGATGGTAATACGCATCCTTTAAATCCAGGACTGTCATATAGCATCTGGGAAAAAGAAGTTTAGTCGCCGTTTTAATTGATTCCATTTTAAAGGCATGGTGTTGTAGATACTTGTTCAATCTCCGTAAATTTATGATGGTTCGAAAGGATCCATCTGGTTTGGAGATCAAAAATAAAGGGGAATAGAACCCTTCCCCCTGCTGATGTTTTGGAACCTCTACTATAACCTTCTTTTGTCTTAACATCAGAACCTCTTTTTCCAGGGCCTTCTGTTGGTCTAAGGAATCAGGGGCAGTCAAAATATAAAAATTAGGTTTTTCCCGGAATTCTAATCTTAAACCCGACTTAAAGGGAGGGTGCCGTGATTTTAGTTTTTGTATTAATAATTATTGATTATATAATCAATTATTTTTAATACAAAAGTAAATGTACTACTTTCATACTTTTTTATTTATTCATTTTTACTTTTACCACTGGAGACCGCCATTTTCATTAGTGTGGGTGTGTCTGGGCACGACACTTGCACACCTCACTTACGGCAGCCATGGACATAGGAGCCAACGGTCGGACCCGACCGCATCTCTTTCTTTGAGGCTGCTTCTCCTGCCTCTCAGCTGTGACTTGGGCACGCCCACTGAGCTGCTACGTCACAGCTGTGAGAGCAGATTGCGGCCATTTTGTTTTTTATTTTCCTCTGTCATCGCACACACAGCTCAGTGTGTGCGATCATAGCAGGAGCTGCCAGGGAGAAGCTGCTGCTGGGAAGAGAGGTTCTGACGGATCTTTCAGAAGACCTACATCCTCCAGAGGCAAGGTACCAGCTTTAGATGTAGAAGCCACCGCCGCGTCCACTTTAGGGACTTTCATCCATTCCGCCAAGTCATTATCGTCAAAGGGATACCTTCTTTTGGCTGATGACGGCAGGAAACCTTTATCCTGTTTATCCCATTCCCGTTTAATAAGGGTCTTAACTGTATCCACTACCGGGAATGACTTACGACTCTTCTGGCACAAGCCCGCAAACATTATGTCTTGCGCAGATCTTGGTTCTCTGTTCTCTGCAACGCCCATGGTTACTCGGACTCCTTTAACTAACATATCCATATTTTCAACCAAAAAACATGGCCTTCCCTCCTCATCTGAGGAGGATGGTGATGAGGAGCGGGAACATTCACCTTCTTGCAGGGACAGACTAGATCCAGGAGATACGTCCCTGACCAACCTTTCATGGCGGCTGCCTCTAAGGGAATAAATTATTTCCTCCCTGATGACCGCTCTGAGGTCTGATGAACGAAGGGGAGCCTCCTCTTCTAAGGTCCGACAGACGCAAGCCTGGCAAAGCCTTTTACTATAACTGTCAGGCATTGGAGTCGTGCATAAAGCACATTGCTTACGCTTAGATTTAGATGTCTTTTTACCCTAAAACAAAGCACCAAATAACGGATCATATCAGCATCAGGTGTATTGTTAACACTCACCATAAGGCTGATCCCGTGAATACCGGTTTTGGAGAAGAATCCCTCTGTGACGCTGGGGCGCTCGCATGCTGCTGCCCCCGTACCACTCTGCTGCTACTTCTTGAGCGGCCTAAACCGCTCCGGTCCCTCTCCGAGGGTGCTCCGCATCCCCTACTGAGGACATTTTGCTGCACAATGCATTCCATAGCCGCCGCTCTTTCATATTCGCAGTCGCACTCCTCCCCCGGCTTACCCCGGAAGTGTTACAACTACTTCCGGGTTCACCAGCGCCGGTGAGAACGCTGAAGATCTTACATCTGCGGACCAGGACGGCACTGCCCGACTCCAGGGACGCCTGCACGCAGGACACCCCCGACGCTGCTTCCGGGCCCCTGATTCTGCCGTTCCCAACGGATACCGCACAGAAGCATGGTGGACCCGGGTAAGTCCATCCTGCAGGCTCCCGCTGTCCAGACAGGAACCCAAACTGGAGTGGTGAGGGGGACCGCCCCTTTAAATCCTGTAGGTTCCTGTCAAGATGGTGGACAGATCCCCTCTCGTAGGGGTGCTATCGTGGCGATAGGAAAAATAATAAATAATGGTGGTGCTTCTTATAATCCATGCGTCTTATTGCTTACCCGGGGTGGTGGGTGCGGTGAAGCGCAGTCCCAGGGTCGCTGCTGGGGGAGGTGGGAGTGGAGTAATGCTGCAGGCTGCAAGCTAGGATGAGGGGGGGCTCTGATGTGCGGCGTGCTGGTGCGGAGGTCTTGTGCAGGTACATGTCCGATGCTGCTGCCGGGTGCCCAGTGGTTTCTGAAGGCGCTGCAGGTGTCTCCGATGCCCAGCGGAGATGCATGGGTGTCCAGCTCTGCCAGCATTTTGCGACAGGCCAGAGCCCCGGTAATTCCACTGTTCCCTGTGCGTGTGCGGAGTACTCCAGGAATATGGCCGCCACCAAGATCTCGAGAGATGAGATTTCAGCGCTGACACCCCCTCATCCGAGCCTGCGACCTACACCCACAGTATCAGTAAGCAATGTCCGCTTTGTAAGATGCACCCCCCCATTTTCCCCCCTAACTTTGGGGGGCAAAACAGTGCGTCTTACAAAGCGAAAAATACAGTATATACATACACACTTTTTTTGAGGTGCAACGTGCAATGTACTGGGCACGTTTATCAACAGAATTTTTTTTTTTTTTTAATGTGTATGAGCTCTGCAGACAGCTTCATTTCACCGCCACAAAAATACAATATGGTGGACTGTATCACGTTTAGCAACAATTTTTTTTATGTGCAATTCTGCATGAGCTATGCAGACAGTTCAATTTCACCGCCACTAAATGACAAGGTGATATACAACGTGCTGAATCAAGTTAGCAGCTGCAAAGAAAATTTCTTTTACTGTACAACAGCTCTACACAGAATTCACCAGTACAAAATTACAACATGGGATAAGACGGGATGTAGCACGTTTAGCAACAGAAACTTTAATGTGTGTGAGGTCTGCAGATAGCTTAATTTCAACGCCACAAAATTACAACGTAGGATATGGCAGGCTGTATCATGTTCAGCAACAGAATCTTTTTTTTTAATCTGCATGAGCTATGCAGATAAATTTCACCACCACTACATAAGGTGAGATATGGCATGCTGAATCATGGTAGCAGCTGCCAAAAAAAAAAGATTTTTCATGGCCAACAGCTCAAATCACAGAACAAGGTCACCACACCACAAAATGACATATGCCTTGTTGTATCACAATTAGCAAATGCAAAAATAAGATTTAGAATGGTCTTGCTTGTACATGGAGCACAACAGAAGCAGTGCACAACACACTTCTACTAAATGTGACCTGCGGTCTTTGTCTGGATGTCCGTAATGGCGCGCACACGAAGAAAAAAAAATCTGCTGGAACGTCGCATTCACAGCAACACAGGACACTAGCTATCTAAACTAAGGGTACCGTCACACTATACGATTTACCTACGATCACGACCAGCGATACGACCTGGCCGTGATCGTTGGTAAGTCGTAGTGTGGTCGCTGGAGAGCTGTCACACAGACCGCTCTCCAGCGACCAACGATGCCGAGGTCCCCGGGTAACCAGGGTAAACATCGGGTTACTAAGCGCAGGACCGCGCTTAGTAACCCGATGTTTACCCTGGTTACCAGCGTAAAAAAAAACAAACAGTACATACATACATTCCGGTGTCTGTCCCTTGCCGTCTGCTTCCCGCACTCACTGACTGCCGGCCGTAAAGTGAAAGCACAGCACAGCAGTGACGTCACCGCTGTGCTCTGCTTTCACTTTACGGCCGGCAGTCAGTGAGTGCGGGAAGCAGACGGCAAGGGACCTGATGGACACCGGAATGTAAGTATGTACGGTTTGTTTTTTTTACATTTACGCTGGTAACCAGGGTAAACATCGGGTTACTAAGCACGGTCCTGCGCTTAGTAACCCGATGTTTACCCTGGTTACAAGCGAACGCATCGCTAGATCGGTGTCACACACACCGATCCAGCGATGACAGCGGGAGATCCAGCGACGAAAGAAAGTTCCAAACGATCTGCTACGACGTACGATTCTCAGCAGGATCCCTGATCGCTGCTGCGTGTCAGACACAGCGATATTGTATGGATATCGCTGGAACGTCACGAATCGTACCGTCGTAGCGACAAAAGTGCCACTGTGTGACGGTACCCTTAGAAACCTAGCTAATTAGCTAAAATCTATAAGCAAACAATCCCAGGAGGAGCCTCTCTGTGCTATTAGTGTCAAGTGTAATTTCAGCAGCCAAAGACAAGCCGTTGTGTCAGGACATTGTGGATGTTTCCTGAGCCCTGACTGCCTAGCCACAATGCGCACACAAAGTTAGAAGGGAAAACAAAACAAAAAAAAAAAAAAAGTACAACCCGCCACTCCTCTTAGATCTCCCCGCTCCCTTCCCTCATCAAACACGTGCCCCACGTTCATCATACACGACCATTATCGTAGCCAAAGTGCTCAAAAAACCTTAGTGGCAATCAAAATATTTTCACATACTTTTTACTGAATGTTTCATATTTTTCCTATTTTATAAAATGTTGCTATTGTTCCCAATCATGAATACGGAAGTACCATATTCATGCCGGTTTTATGTTTGGTGATTGTTTTTTGAACAAATTCGCTCATCAGTAGTCCTCAATAGTAGCTTCTTTACAGAAATTCAACCATGAAGGCCTACAGTTTCAATAGTACAGTTGGTCTTGAGAGATAAGCGAACCCGAACGATAAAGTTTGGGGTCCGTACTGGTCATCTAGTGTCCATGCATGGACCCTGAATAAGGAATCCCGGAAGTCCGTGTTACTGTTTTGGTTTAGCAGCCTAAACAAATCTTGTTGAAAGGCAGCGCAGCCAATCAAGAAGCTATTCCTGTGTACTTTTGATAACAACTGAAGTAAAACAGACAGCTGCAGTCCACACCTGTCTGGTTTATGTTGGCTGGTTACCAAAAATAGAGGAGCCCCAAGCCATTTTTCCGAATTATTTAAATAAATAATATAACACAGCGTAGAGACCACCCTATTTTTGATAACTAGCCAAGCCAAAGCAGACAGCTGAGAGCTTCAGCCGGCAGCAGTTTGTTTTACCTCCACTTGTTATCAAAAAATAAAGGGGACTTCACGTCTTTTTGTTTTTAGGCCCTTTCCAGCCTAAAAATAGCAGCCCGCAGATGCCCCAGAAAAGGTGCATCCATTAGATGGATGTGACAGCCACCCGAGGAAGCCCACACAAAACGCGTGTTGGGGCTGCTGGTATAGCTCATCAGACAGGGAACAACACGAGTAAAGGTACCTTCACACAACGATTTCGTTAACGATATCGTTGGTTTTTGTGACGTGGCAACGATATCGTTAACGAAATCGTTATGCGTGACAGCGACCAACGATCAGGCCCCTGCTGGGAGATCGTTGGTCGCTGGGAATGATCAGGACCTTTTTTTGGTCGCTGATCACCCGCTGTCATCGCTGGATCGGCGTGTGTGACGCCGATCCAGCAATGTGTTCACTGGTAATAAGGGTAAATATTGGCTTACTAAGCGCAGGGCCGTGCTTAGTAACCCGATATTTACCCTGGTTACCATTGTAAAAGTAAGCGTGTCAGCGCCGGCCGGCTGTAAAGCAGAGCACAGCGGTGACGTCACCGCTCTGCTTTACGGCCGGCGCTTACACAGTGCAGGGAAGCTGACGCTGGGGGACGTGACAGGAATGTGAGTATGTAGTGTTTTTTTTTTTTTTTTACACAACGGTAACCAGGGTAAATATCGGGTTACTAAGCGTAGCCCTGCACTTAGTAACCCGATGTTTACCCTGGTTACCCGGGGACTTCGGCATCGTTGAAACTAAGTCGTTCCCCTGATCGTTGGTCGCTGGAGAGAGCTGTCTGTGTGACAGCTCCCCAGCGACCACACAACGACTTACCAACGATCACGGCCAGGTCGTATCGCTGGTCGTGATCGTTGGTAAATCGTTTAGTGTAACGGTACTTTAAGTGTGCCCTGTTTGTTTACACCATGCTTTTCATTATATTAGCTATGTTTGTACTTTACTTATTCTAAGAGAATAGTTCTATAGGGAATACCCCTTTACACTGTTAGATTTGGTTTGAAGAAGTGGCAATCGCTCCTGTTACATGAGCACATAATATAATAGCATGTGTCCCTGATAAAAAAGCCAGTCACTGTCCTTGTGGGGTTCACTAACATAGTGCTGGGCAGCCTGCCTAATCTAATAGTATGGGTGTCACTGATGAATAAGCCAGTCACTGTCCTTGTGGGGTACACTAATATATTGCTGGGCAGCCTGCCTAATCTAATAGTATGGGTGCCCTACTCAGGCCTTAGCTGTGTGCATTTATTATACTACTATCCCTCCATGATTGGTCGTATCATCAGTATCTGTGCTGCCTCCTCCTTTATCATTGGGCTTGCTGCACCTTGTAGTGCTTTAGTATTGTGATCTGCTGTTGGTAAATACAGCTGCCTTTATTCTGTGATGCTTTTTGATGTTAAGTCCTTTTCAGCGAGTTGCTATTAATCGATATCAGTAAAATGCATGAAAACTAACAGGAGGCAGCTCTACAATAATTGAAATTATCAGTGATAAGTCAGGTTATCGCATATGGAGAAACCATGACAGTTCTCAAGTATAAGAAAAAGGTTTATTTGAGACGTCTGGAACCTGCATCTCTATACAGATAATTATATATAAAAAAAACAAGGAAAAATCAACTAAGATCCGGGCAGCTGTGGACCAATCAGCTCTGTGATTTTGCTGCTTAGATGTCCTTGATAACCTCTTCCAGTTCCTCCTTGCAGTACATGTGAAATTTCTTCCCAGGCTCTACCGTGGCAAGCTGCAAAGGGGAGGAAGGAGAAAGGTGAAGAATGACAGTGGTGGGAGGTAAAGACCAGCAGGAGATGGACGGAGCAGCTGCTGTGAGTGTGATTGATGTCAACAAAGAATCTGCCACTGCAATCCCCCAAATATAGCCACCCGCACCCAGAATAGCTCATCGGAGAGCCTGAGCGGTGAGAAATTAGAGCTGAACCTTTTACATCAGTAAAGCAATGTGGGTTCACTTCCTGAAGGTGGAGGGGTAAAACATAGAAGCTGTCGCCCACAAGTCAGAAAGCAGAAAGTGCACGGATACATTTTATTCCACAGGGAAGAATAACCTACCTCAATGTTTGTGGCATTCAGTTTCTCTTCCATCACTTGCTTTAGGATTGTGAGTGATGATTTAATGGCTTCTTTTAGGGTCATTGACTTTAAAATAAAACATATATTTAAGATCTCACATATTAGGCATCTAGTAATGGTAATTTATACAATCCTTCATGTTACTGCCGCAGCTGTACTGGTCACATCTAACCTACAGTAAGATGGAGCTGAGATACACCAAAAGCTGCGTACCAGTCAGACAGAAATTATCGGAATGCAAAGCAAAACACGGTCACCTACGACAAGCCGTGGTGATGAGTAGTGAGGAGCGCAAGTGCTTCCTACTCGAGTGTGCCTAGGGTGCTCGGGTATGTCCAGAGTATCGCGGGTGCTCGGGTGACATTTTTGAGACCCCGCACTCGCATGTTTCGCGGCAGAATGTCACAAAATATGCAAGGATTGCCAGACACAGGTAACCCTCATATGTTGTGTGGCAGTATAACAGCCGAGAAACATGCGGCCGTGGGGCCACGAACATGTCACTCGAGCACCCGCGATACTCTGGACGTACCCGAGCACCCTAGGCACACTGAAGTAACGAGCACTTGCGCTCATCACTAGTAATGAGTTGAAATACTATATTAGAAAATATAATTAAAAAGTGAAGCTGACACATGCTGCCCGATCTACGGCTCAGCAGGTATCAGGCACGGGCTATATTATCTCAGGCAGGTACGTATTACTCTGAAACACTGCCGAGTTCTAGAGGAAGACATACTTCGGGGTCCAAAAAGCACAAGAGACTAGTCAGACTGGCGGGTCCCCGGCAGCTTCTTCCCACCCGCTGCCCTACAGTGACATGTCTCTCCCTATACGCGCATGTCGGCATTGTCATTTTACAACAGGAACTGTAACTAGCTGTAAATTAGTGGGGTTCGGATCATAAAACCACCACAACTCGCTGAACACACCAGTGTGAAGTGTGCTGCTCTCCTATGTAGCGCGCACAGTGGTGTACAGGCTTAATACAAACGGCAGGGGTCTCTACACAGCTCAGATGCATAGGCTTATTATAAGGCCATATACTGCCCTACATACAAAAGCAGCATTTTGAGTTATCAAAAGGGGGCTCAGATCGCAGACTACCACTGATTGGTTTAGGACCACCACCACCGGTTGGCAGTTATTCAGTGTTTATCATATACAATAAAATGTGAAGTGACAGTTACACTTCACCTTCATGGTAGCTGCTGTGCTGAGGACATGACTTTCTGCCACCAAATATGAAAGGCACTTCTGGTTACAGAAGCTTTCTTCACAGACTGCACAGCTCTCCAGGGTTAAAGATGGCTGCCGGTGGAGGACCATGTCATTAGTCCATCAGCCCCCAAACAAAAGCCAGCTTTCCATGTGAGGTGTTGCTCTACAGTAGGGGCCTGATGGGCCGATCCGGCCCCAGGCTCCTCCACCACCAGCTGCTGGGTGCAAAGGTGTATATTATTAAGGGTCAGACAGTCATGTTCACAACACATCTGTTAGAAATTACATAACGTGTTAAAAAACACGGCGCCTATTTTGACCCCAATGACAAAACTTTTTTTCCCCAGTCTATTTATTGTGTGATCCAGGAGCCACACTTTTTTCATTTTTTGCAGATATAGCCATATTACGGGGGCTGCAAACTAAAGACATAAGACTCCCAGATTGCGGGGTGCTGATGGGCTAACAGAGGGAGGGCTCCTCCTATGACTAAGGCCTCATTCACACATCCATTTTTTGCATAGTAGTGCTATTCTACTGATAGCACTTGTGCCTGCGATAGTCTATATAGCTATTAACATGCCCAATATTAACCTCAGACAGAGTGGTCAGCGGAAAATATCAGAGACATGTCCCATTTTGATCCGAGGGTCGGATCAAAAATTAGAAATGCAATTGAAAAAGTCCATGTAAAAATAAATAAATCAGACCGCAACCCTTTGACATCAGAGTGCAGTCCGATTTAACTGACTGTCAGAATGAAGACTTGAGAATTATTTATTTTTCAATTTCTCCATGTATGAGAAAATCACTTGACACTTGTAACACATTCTGGTCAGAGTCTGATCGGAATAATTAGTCCAATTTTATCACACATGGAAAAAAAATTGAAACACTAACTAATTGGGTGTATTGTTAAAAAATTCTTGTCAGATATTGGTTTAAGGCCACTTTGGTTTTTGAAGATTTTTCATAGTTGAACCTCTTTAACGCACATGGATTTCTATGTATGCACTGGTGTGAATTAATTTATCATATTAGGATGTACATGTGCGTCCAGAGATGGCGCCATCACAGGACTTGGAACATACAGCTCCGCTCCCGCTGCATCTACTGGGACTGAGGCTAGTTTCAATACCAGCAGTTTACATTCGAAGAAGAAAGGCCATATCAAATATAACTTTTATTACTACTTTTAAAAGGACTGTACAAAAGAGGCCACACGATCACTACACACCAGTATATACATAGAAATCCATTTGCGTTAAAGAGGTTCAACCATGAAAAATCTTCAAAATACAATTTGAAAAGAAAAAATAAACCATTTCCCGACACCCATAGCGTCTCCATTTTTCGGGATCTTGGGCTGGGTGAGGGCTTTATTTTTACGCACAGAGCTGATGTTTTCATTGATAACCGTTCTGGAGTAGATACAATGTCTTAACTGCCCGGTATTGCAATGTTGTGGAGATAAAAAAAAAGTGTGGATCGTGATTCCACCCACGGCTGTTAAGAGGCACATGATAGCTGATCAAATCAGATGTCATGTGCCAGGAAAAAACGAGGGTTCAGCGCCAGAGTCCACATCAAAGGGAGGGACACTACATCTGATGTATCTATTTGTCAAAGGTCGTGAAAGTGTTAAAAATAATGTAAAAAAAACATTTTATGTTTGAACTCTATTGCGTGTCTATTTAAGCTTTCAATGTATGAAACTGGACCTCCTACCTGCAGCTATGCACACTGATTAAAGGCTGGCTATATCATCCCTATTCCTTGTCTCCAATTTTTTTTTAGATTTCCAGAGTGATTTAATACAGGAAAGATGTATATCTTTGTACAGTGTTAGCCAGTAGATAGAAAAATATTTAGACGTGAGAGTCCACAGTGGTTGATACCTTTTAATGGCTAACTGAAAAGATGGTAACAAATTGCAATTACAATTTGTTGCCATCTTTTCAGTTAGCCATTAAAAGGTATCAACCACGGAGGACTCTCAATTCTAAATATTTTTCTAGAATGATTTCAGGCATATGTTATATAATCAACGAGCACATAAGAGTGTTTTGGGTATTGGAATGATAAATGCCCCTGTTTATGTCAACTGTACAGTTTTATGTGCCTTCATGTAATGCAGGAAAGTTACCAAGCTTCAGACTCACCTTATGATAGACCTCCTGCAAAGAGCTCTGTGCCCCCTCAGAAGCCGAGCCGATGGCACGGGCATCACACTGCACAAAAGTCCCCGAGGGATCCATGTGAAAGCTGCGGAACATGAGGGGGACAGGTCACACAAAAAACTGCTATGAAGCCGGAAGAGAATCCACAATCATGTAGATGACAGACCAAAGTACATTATCGCTATGCATAAAGAATAGCCTTGTACTTGTGCTTTGCATCGTGAAGATCTTCACTTGAGAAATTACTCTATTCCCTAAACACACCACGATGTATGATCCCACCTCCATGAACTGGATCATTTTTCTGGTTTTTATAAGGGGACGAAGAGACCAATTTTGACCTGGCGACAGGTCCTTTCTAAAACTTCTCAAAATATGATAAAAAGTATTAAAAAAAAATTATTTATGAGCCCCAAAATAACGTCCCATAAATATACAACACGCCTTACAAAAAAAAAAAGCCCCATATAACTAAATAGACTAAAAAAAAAGTGGAATCCGGCGGAGGTTAAATTTGAATAATGATTTTTAATCAATCAGATCTAGAATTTTATATAGTGATTGCCTATACTATTGCTTGACTTACAGCTGCGGTCCTTTCTCATCTGCTCCACCAAACAGTAAAGCAACTCCAAATGGGCGACTCTAAAATACAATAAAAAAAAAAAGAATGAAAGGAAAATTTACACAGAAATATCAGAATGCTGCGAAGATCTGCGTCCTTGGGAGTAGCACTTGCCATTGCTCCAGGGTCAGCATCTTCTTCCCCAAACTGCAACGCCAGGTTAGAGACAGCCTGCGTGACGCTCTCTACAGTCATCGTCTCATTATATGTGAACCAGTGATTCTAGAAGAAGAGACAGAACGATGAATACAACTGTATCCAGAGATGCCGGCATTGAAAACTGGACTGGGATATGATCATACCTGGGTTTCAACTCTAGCTTTATCAATTAATGTCTTCGCATCTGCAATCAACCCACTCATGGCGCAGCCTGGATCGGAAAGAAATCATTAGAGTGGAGCAGAGGTTAGAAAGAAAGAATTGGAAAATAGAAATCTTCATAACAGAGCACACGCTGTTGGGGGCCAAGTTCACACTGGTGTCGTTCTTTACTATACACATGCACCGGGCATTATTAAATGGAATCTGTCACTAAGGTTATGTTAACCCATCTAAGAGCAGCATAATGTAGGAGCAGAGACCTTGATTCCTGCGACGTATCACTTACTGGGCTGCGTACTTCAGTTTTGATTAAACCACTATTCTCTCTGCTGCAAGTCTAGTAGTTCTGATTGCTGAGCGCTGTATAAACCTGTCCACACCACTGATTAGCAGCTATTTGTGTACTCTGTGCATAGGCAGAAAGCTGCCAGTCATGGTTGGGTTATTTGGCAGCAGGTTTACTAGTCCTCTAGCGATAATCTCCTGTTGATAAAACAGAATAATAGCAAGCAGCCTAGTAACTCATTGCTGGAATCACGGTCTCTGCCCCTACATAACGCTGTTCCCAGATTAGGTGGTAAACACCTGATTAAAGATTCCCTTTAATCCTATATACAACTGTTATCTGCTATACTTAAGGTCCCAAAACATTTGTATGTTCCACACTTCTCGCAAATACAAAAGAGGGGAAGACATTTTACAATTAATTTGCTTTATCAAACTATGATATGGTTATGACTTTTGTATCACATTCTAAAAATGTTATGACCTGCAGCAGTATCAGCCACTGCCAACAGTTCGGAAGGTACATACAGCAAGCCCGATGGGCAATTTGTGGGGAGTAGAAAAATGTAGGAGTCCAGCTCCAGGATGTAAAATATCAAAAAATACTTTATTCAAACATTTAAAAATTGGAACAAGGGCTTACAAATAAGCAGCAAAATAGTTAGGGAGCAGCCATGGACGACTGAACGCGTTTCGAACAACTGCTGTGTTCTTAGTCTTCAATTTGTGGGGAGCACCAAGGTACAACATGGTTGGTCAGCAATCAATTAAACATAGGTAGTAGCCGATATACGTTACCTATATGAGCATCTATTTCTACAATCTTCTCGATGCTGTTTGGCTCCATCAATGGAGAGGTGATTCTCTTCTCAACAGCAAGACATACTCCCTCCGATGTCTGGATACCGATGGCCGTGGAGCCAAGCTGCGAAATACAGAGCACAATTACAGTGGCCACAAAGGCACAACAACCCACAAGGTAGCCCATTTATTCAATCACATAGTTGTAGTAAAGCCAAGCTTCAGCCAAGAAACTGGTTGTCGAGGTCCATGTGTCATATGCAAATCATCATGCCAAACAAGGATGACCCATAATGGGCAGCACGGTGGGCTCAGTGGTCAGCATTGCAGCGCTGGGGTCCTGGGTTCAAATCCCAACAAGGACAACATCTGCAAAGAGTTTGTATGTTCTCTCCGTGTTTGTGTGGGTTTCCTCCGGGTACTTCGGTTTCCTCCCACATTTCAAAGACATATTGATAGGGAATTTAGATTGTGAGCCCCAACGGACCAGCGATGATAATGTGTGCAAACTGTAAAGCGCTGTGGAATATGTTAGCGCTATATAAAAATAAAGATAAAGATTATTATAACAAGGGAGGCGGGAGTAAAATAAGTTGGAATTATGGTGCAGCTTGGTATTTTTGCAAAACCAACTACATCAACAAAATACTTGCTGTATGGAAAAGTACATGAATATTGCACCAAATATAGTGTAATTATAAAAGACAAGAAAACATTCTACAGGGAGGATTGCAGGAAACAAAGCAGTGCAGAAATATTGAGCAAGAACAACCATATACGTCGAAAGCCATAAACTTCTATCACATGGAGTATGTGGCAGGGAAGATACCAAAGCAGTCCACCAAACAGTCAGAACAGGACGGGGATGCCCAGATGTTTTCACATGCTGGTTTCGCACAATGTGCTTTGTCAGGGGCAACAAAGGTAGCTATGTAGGGTATGTGCACACGTTGCAATTTCCTGCAGATCTGCAGCTTTTTTCCCCGCGCAGAAACGCTGCAGATCCGGAAGTGATTTACAGTACAATGTAACTCAACGGCAAAAAAAAATAAGGCTGTGCTAATGGTGCAGAAAATTCTGCACAGAAAACACAGCAGATTCAAAAAGGACCATGTCACTTCTTTTTGCAGATCTGCTGCACCCATTCCATAATAGAAATCTGCAGGGGTAAAAAAAAAGGAAGAAATCCGCAGAAAAATCTGCAACGTGTGCACATACCAAAAAAAGGCGCAGATTCTGACCTGTGGTTTCAGAATCTGCACAGAGAATTCCACAGTCAAATCTGCAATGTGTGCACATAGCCGAAGAGTTGGCAGCCAATTAAAAAAATACAAATGGTGCAGTAGTACAAACACATCGGAACTGAGCCGCAGGCATGACAACATTTATTAGCCACCATCACTATAAATAACTAATATATTGTGTGGATGTAATGTCTCAAATTTACAAGCAAAACTAAATTATTATATCTTTATATTTATCCTGTTTTTTTATAAGGTTCATAGGCATTATATTCTGGGATATTGTAGTGCTAGTCAGGTTACATATCAAAGTGAGAACATCAAAGAGTGGGGCTCGCAAAAAACTTTACATTAAAGTGAAATACATAAAATTGCAAGAAGCAAAAATGACCCTTTATACTTCCAAGCTGTAGTGCTAATAAATATACCCAATAAAGGAAAGGTGGCAGCTGACTAAGCCGGATCAGAGACATTCACAGAAACCCAGGAAGGTCTCCCTCCGAGGATGACTTGCGGATTTACTTTCAGTTTCTGTTTGGTAACACACACAAGTTACTGCATAAACAAACAATAATTACCTTAATCGCTTCAATCGCATATTCTACTTGGAAGAGTCGACCTTCTGGTGAGAAAGTATTCACCCCCCTAATGAGAGAGAGGAGACAAAGAGATTGCACGTTATACAGTGTTATAATGACGCAAACACCAGTACATTATATAAGGATGACGGCGACTGTGCGCCACCAACACCAGTACATTATATAAGGATGACGGCGACTGAGCGCCACCAACACCAGTACATTATATAAGAATGACGGCGACTGAGCACCACCAACACCAGTACATTATATAAGGATGACGGCGACTGAGCTCCACCAACACCAGTACATTATATAAGGATGACGGCGACTGAGCACCACCAACACCAGTACATTATATAAGAATGACGGCGACTGAGCGCCACCAACACCAGTACATTATATAAGGAAGACAGCGACTGAGCACCACCAACACCAGTACATTATATAAGAATGACGGCGACTGTGCGCCACCAACACCAGTACATTATATAAGGATGACGGCGACTGAGCGCCACCAACACCAGTACATTATATAAGGATGACGGCGACTGAGCGCCACCAACACCAGTACATTATATAAGGATGACGGCGACTGAGCACCACCAACACCAGTACATTATATAAGAATGACGGCGACTGTGCGCCACCAACACCAGTACATTATATAAGAATGACGGCGACTGTGCGCCACCAACACCAGTACATTATATAAGGATGACGGCGACTGAGCGCCACCAACACCAGTACATTATATAAGGATGACGGCGACTGAGCGCCACCAACACCAGTACATTATATAAGGAAGACAGCGACTGAGCACCACCAACACCAGTACATTATATAAGGATGACGGCGACTGAGCACCACCAACACCAGTACATTATATAAGGAAGACAGCGACTGAGCTCCACCAACACCAGTGCATTATATAAGGATGACGGCGACTGAGCACCACCAACACCAGTACATTATATAAGGAAGACAGCGACTGAGCTCCACCAACACCAGTGCATTATATAAGGATGACGGCGACTGAGCACCACCAACACCAGTACATTATATAAGGAAGACAGCGACTGAGCGCCACCAACACCAGTACATTATATAAGGAAGACAGCGACTGAGCACCACCAACACCAGTACATTATATAAGAAAGACAGCGACTGAGCTCCACCAACACCAGTACATTATATAAGGAAGACGGCGACTGAGCACCACCAACACCAGTACATTATATAAGGATGACGGCGACTGAGCACCACCAACACCAGTACATTATATAAGGAAGACAGCGACTGAGCTCCACCAACACCAGTACATTATATAAGGAAGACAGCGACTGAGCACCACCAACACCAGTACATTATATAAGAATGACGGCGACTGTGCGCCACCAACACCAGTACATTATATAAGGATGACGGCGACTGAGCGCCACCAACACCAGTACATTATATAAGGATGACGGCGACTGAGCGCCACCAACACCAGTACATTATATAAGGATGACGGCGACTGAGCACCACCAACACCAGTACATTATATAAGAATGACGGCGACTGTGCGCCACCAACACCAGTACATTATATAAGAATGACGGCGACTGTGCGCCACCAACACCAGTACATTATATAAGGATGACGGCGACTGAGCGCCACCAACACCAGTACATTATATAAGGATGACGGCGACTGAGCGCCACCAACACCAGTACATTATATAAGGAAGACAGCGACTGAGCACCACCAACACCAGTACATTATATAAGGATGACGGCGACTGAGCACCACCAACACCAGTACATTATATAAGGAAGACAGCGACTGAGCTCCACCAACACCAGTGCATTATATAAGGATGACGGCGACTGAGCACCACCAACACCAGTACATTATATAAGGAAGACAGCGACTGAGCTCCACCAACACCAGTGCATTATATAAGGATGACGGCGACTGAGCACCACCAACACCAGTACATTATATAAGGAAGACAGCGACTGAGCGCCACCAACACCAGTACATTATATAAGGAAGACAGCGACTGAGCGCCACCAACACCAGTGCATTATATAAGGATGACGGCGACTGAGCACCACCAACACCAGTACATTATATAAGGAAGACAGCGACTGAGCACCACCAACACCAGTACATTATATAAGGATGACGGCGACTGAGCGCCACCAACACCAGTACATTATATAAGGATGACGGCGACTGAGCACCACCAACACCAGTACATTATATAAGGAAGACAGCGACTGAGCTCCACCAACACCAGTGCATTATATAAGGATGACGGCGACTGAGCACCACCAACACCAGTACATTATATAAGGAAGACAGCGACTGAGCACCACCAACACCAGTACATTATATAAGGAAGACAGCGACTGAGCGCCACCAACACCAGTGCATTATATAAGGATGACGGCGACTGAGCGCCACCAACACCAGTACATTATATAAGGAAGACGGCGACTGAGCACCACCAACACCAGTACATTATATAAGGAAGACAGCGACTGAGCACCACCAACACCAGTACATTATATAAGGAAGACAGCGACTGAGCTCCACCAACACCAGTACATTATATAAGGAAGACGGCGACTGAGCACCACCAACACCAGTACATTATATAAGGATGACGGCGACTGAGCACCACCAACACCAGTACATTATATAAGGAAGACAGCGACTGAGCTCCACCAACACCAGTGCATTATATAAGGATGACGGCGACTGAGCGCCACCAACACCAGTACATTATATAAGGAAGACAGCGACTGAGCTCCACCAACACCAGTGCATTATATAAGGATGACGGCGACTAAAACCACCAACACCAGTGCATTATATAAGGAAGACGGCGACTGAGCGCCACCAACACCAGTGCATTATATAAGGATGACGGCGACTGAGCACCACCAACACCAGTACATTATATAAGGATGACGGCGACTGAGCACCACCAACACCAGTACATTATATAAGGAAGACAGCGACTGAGCTCCACCAACACCAGTGCATTATATAAGGATGACGGCGACTGAGCGCCACCAACACCAGTACATTGTATAAGGAAGACGGCGACTGAGCTCCACCAACACCAGTACATTATATAAGGAAGACGGCGACTGAGCTCCACCAACACCAGTACATTATATAAGGATGATGGCGACTGAGCGCCACCAACACCAGTACATTATATAAGGAAGACGGCGACTGAGCTCCACCAACACCAGTACATTATATAAGGATGATGGCGACTGAGCGCCACCAACACCAGTACATTATATAAGGATGATGGCGACTGAGCGCCACCAACACCAGTACATTATATAAGGATGACGGCGACTAAAACCACCAACACCAGTGCATTATATAAGGATGACGGCGACTGAGCGCCACCAACACCAGTACATTATATAAGGATGACGGCGCTTTCTGGGAAATAGACTTTTATCTTCAAACTGGAAATTGCGCTTCCTTTAGGGTGTTTTCACATGGAGCGCTATTGCATGGAGTTTATCAGAATGAATACGTTTCCGTTCCAAAATCTGTGAACAGAACTCTTTGGCTCCAATTACAAAACTGCATTGTGGTTCATACAGCCGTGTTTTTCCTGTCACGGTTCTGTCACAGATTTGGATTTTTGTTTGTAGTGTGAACATACGCTTATACTTTCTCCCCTTTAAGTACATTTTGTGGGTGTCCGTGCCTGAAGTCTGTAAACTGTATATTAAGGGGGTTGTTTGGGGGAACTAAAATGGCCGCCATCCTGTCATGACTGAAAATTGATTTGTTGCTAGTCAGCCTGACAGGACATACAGTATTAGTGTTTGTGCACACTGTCTTTTTAAGGCAGCTACACTCCGAAACCCACCGACAAAAAACCTCAAAAGAATGAGGGCGTACATTTCTACGTCAAACTGACTTGCTGTTCATATGTTCAGGAATATACACGGCGAGATGAGTCAGGGCAGCGGACGGGTTATTGACCCCTACACAAAACAAGAATCAGTTGCCAAATAAAGAAATGTATTACTTCTTTTCCCAGGGCATCCATATAAATTCCTAATGAGCCCATTTAGACATTGTACTGCTCCGTGTGCGGACATGTCACATGACCTCAGAAGGCCGAGAGTGGCTGTTACAGTCATGTGACACAGCACCAGCAAAGCTTTTACACACAGTGAAGTGGGGGACAAAGATCTGGAGGTGAAAATAAGTCTATAAGGCGGGTACGCTGGAAAAGCTCGAGGCAATAGTACACTGTCTGTGGGTACAACCTAGTCACATGAGTGATTGTCCACAGTGGTCCGTGAATTAACGGTCAACTAGGTATCACCGCTAGAATCCCTGCATTGTATGGATTTTTTTGTTTACAGCTTGTTACCTAGGAGACCGACCACCACTGCGTTGAAGCTTGCCAGGATTAGGAGGTAACAGCGCACGAGAGATCCTTCCCAACTACAAAACAGCGCTTATAAGCGCAAGAGAAAAGCTACTGTAAGCACGAGCATGTCTAGCAGCGGTGGTCGATCTCCAAGGCAACAAGCTGTAAATAAAAGCGTTTATATCTAAAGAATAGCTCAAAATGAAAGAAGCAGTAAACTGGAAAAGTGCTCGTCTTTATAAGCGCTATGTGACAATACCCATCAGTGGGAATAACCCATAAGCCAGACACCCGGCCACCTGCCCCCATCAACGTGTCCAGCACAAGGGGGCCATACCTATAAAGAGGCAGATCCACCATGGCGGCATGTACATGATCAGCAATGATGACAGATCCCGGCACCTACAGATAGCCCACCCACTATAAAGGAGACCCCCTCACTACAAGGAACAGAAGAGCCCAGGACACACATGGTTAACTACTTTCATTTTCTAACGTGGTTCTGGAAGCTGATGTCCAGCATCACGTGATGTCTCCCCCCGCCAGGTATCACACTCACCTGTCATACTCGGACCGTGTGAGGAACATGGTGATACCGGAGACCGCGCACAGCTCAGGAGGCACCGCAGCTGCTAACTCACTGGGGCCTACTACTGCCGGCACACACGGCTCAGGTCACACCGCCGCAACCTCTGATTGGCCAAAAGCCGCACCACGTGGCTCAGCACGTCCGGGAGTGGGTACAAGGCATGACGGGAAGTGTAGTTTGTAGGCCAGAGATTGTTGCGAACCGCTGGAGGTTGTCGCACACTGATGTGTTGAGCGTGAGTGCAGTGCCGTGCCGCGCCGTTCGGTAGTGTCACGCTGTGGTGCGTGGCTTCTGCTGTGTCTGTGGTTTTAGCCGGTCTGACAGTAATAGGGAAAGCAAACTGACAGACATGAAACCCAGTGTCGGGACATTGCGTTATGTTCACACGTCTTTATCTAGGCTGGAAAGACGCTCCAGAAACGCTGGCATTATTTTATGAGGCAACTTTTTAAGTGGTTTTTTATCGTTTCTGGAGCGGTAACTCCACTCAAGAATAAAAGACCTACCAGCGGGTTTTTTAAGCCCAAACAAAAAGACAGCCGGCATCTTCTAACACTAGAAATCCCAGAAATTTCGAGCTCTAAGGTAGAAATGTTAAATGACCCCTCTCTGGGACTTCTAGTGCTAAGGGCCCAGTCACACTGCGCTGTGTCCCACGTTCTGTGGTCCCATCGGGGCTTACGGCCTCAACACCCCCCAGCCCGGAAAATGGGATTTGGCGTATGTTCCGACTTGGCCATTAACTGTGATGGTGCTGATGGAGTCACCGCGTGCTGTAACAGTGCCGACAGAATCACCGCATGCTGTAACGGTGCCGACAGAATCACCGTGTGCTGTAATGGTGCCGACAGAATCACCGCATGCTGTAACAGTGCCGAAAGAATCACCGCGTGCTGTAACGGTGCCGACAGAATCACCGCGTGCTGTAACGGTGCCGACAGAATCACCGCGTGCTGTAACGGTGCCGACAGAATCACCGCGTGCTGTAACGGTGCCGACAGAATCACCGCGTGCTGTAACGGTGCAGACAGAATCACCGTATGCTGTAACGGTGCCGACAGAATCACCGCGTGCTGTAACGGTGCCTGTTATGACTTGGTGGTTAGGAGCACCCGGAATGACCTGATAGTTAAACCTCATACAGGACGAGCTCTGGGATGTGGGAGCTCTGCTGACCGCAAGCCCTAATCCTATCGCACACACTAGAAATAGCCGTGGAGCGCTCCTGACCAGACCTAGGCGCCTCGTCACAGCCTAAGAACTATCTAGCCCTAGAGAAAGAAAATAAAGCCTACCTTGCCTCAGAGAAATTCCCCAAAGGTAAAGGAAGCCCCCCACATATATTGACTGTGAGTAAAGATGAAAGTCACAAACGCAGAAATGAAACAGGTTTCAGCAAAGGGAGGCCAGACTAACTAAATAGACGGAGGATAGGAAAGGTAACTTTGCGATCAGCACAAAAACCTACAAAAGACCACGCAGAGTGTGCAAAAAAGACCTCCGCACCGACTCACGGTGCGGAGGGGCCACTCTGCATCCCAGAGCTTCCAGCTAGCAAGACAAAATCATGATATCCAGCTAGATAAGAAAACAGTGAACAAATAATGACTATCAGGAACTTAGCTTCTGCAGGAGAAGGCAGGTCTCCAGAGAGACCCAGGAGCGAACTGAACCAATGCAAAAACATTGACAGCTGGCATGGAGTAACGATCTGAGAGGAGTTAAATAGAACAGCCAACCACAGGATAAACCACGTCACCTGTGTAAGGAACCTCAGAAGCAGCAGCTTCACTCATAGCCACCAGAGGGAGCCCATAGACAGAACTCGCCGAAGTACCATTCACGACCACAGGAGGGAGTTCGACAACAGAATTCACAACAGTACCCCCCCTTGAGGAGGGGTCACCGAACCCTCACCAGAGCCCCCACGCCGATCAGGATGAGCCAAATGAAAGACACGAACAAGATCGGCAGCATGAACATCAGAGGCAAAAACCGAGGAATTATCTTCCTGACCATAACCCTTCCACTTGACCAAGTACTGGAGTTTCCGTCTGAAAACACGAGAATCCAAAATCTTCTCCACCACATACTCCAACTCCCCCCCGACCAACACCGGGGCAGGAGGATCAACGGAGGGAACCATAGGCGCCACGTATCTCCGCAACAACGACCTATGGAACACATTATGGATGGCAAAAGAAGCTGGAAGGTCCAAACGAAATGACACAGGATTAAGAACTTCAGAAATCTTGTATGGCTCAATGAAACGAGCCTTAAACTTAGGAGAGGAAACCTTCATAGGAACGTGACGAGATGACAACCAAACCAAATCCCCAACACGAAGTCGGGGACCAACACAACGCCGGCGGTTAGCGAAACGTTGAGCCTTCTCCTGGGACAATGTCAAATTGTCCACCACATGAGTCCAAATCTGCTGCAACCTGTCCACCACCGCATGCACACCAGGACAGTCCGAAGGCTCAACCTGCCCTGAAGAGAAACGAGGATGGAAACCAAAATTACAAAAAAAAAGGAGAAACTAAAGTAGCCGAGCTGGCCCGATTATTAAGGGCGAACTCAGCCAAAGGCAAGGAGGACACCCAATCATCCTGATCAGCAGAAACAAAGCATCTCAGATATGTCTCCAAAGTCTGATTAGTTCGTTCGGTTTGGCCATTAGTCTGAGGATGGAAAGCCGAAGAAAAAGACAAATCAATGCCCATCTTAGCGCAAAAGGACCGCCAAAACCTCGAAACAAACTGGGAACCTCTGTCCGAGACGATGTTCTCTGGAATGCCATGCAAACGAACCACATGCTGGAAAAACAATGGCACCAAATCAGAGGAGGAAGGCAATTTAGATAAGGGTACCAAATGGACCATCTTAGAGAAGCGATCACAAACCACCCAAATGACCAACATCTTTTGAGAAACAGGGAGATCAGAAATAAAATCCATGGAAATATGCGTCCAGGGCCTCTTCGGGATCGGCAAAGGCAAAAGCAACCCACTGGCACGAGAACAGCAGGGCTTAGCCCGAGCACAAGTCCCACAGGACTGCACAAAAGAACGCACATCCCGTGACAAGGAAGGCCACCAAAAGGATCTAGCCACCAAATCTCTGGTACCAAAGATTCCAGGATGACCAGCCAACACTGAACAATGAATCTCAGAGATAACTCTACTAGTCCATCTATCAGGGACAGTTTCTCCGTAGGACAACGGTCAGGTCTATCAGCCTGAAACTTTTGCAGCACAAGCCGCAAATCAGGGGAAATGGCAGACAAAATTACCCCTTCTTTAAGAATACCCGCCGGCTCCGGAACACCCGGAGAGTCAGGCACAAAACTCCTTGACAGGGCGTCAGCCTTCACATTCTTAGATCCCGGAAGGTATGAAACCACAAAATCAAAACGGGAGAAAAAGAGTGACCATCGAGCCTGTCTAGGATTCAACCGTTTGGCAGACTCGAGATAAGTCAAATCCTTGTGATCCGTCAAGACCACCACGCGATGTTTAGCTCCTTCAAGCCAATGTCGCCATTCCTCGAATGCCCACTTCATGGCCAACAACTCCCGATTGCCCACATCATAATTGCGCTCAGCAGGCGAGAATTTTCTAGAAGGCACAGGGTTTCATCACCGAGCCATCAGAACTTCTTTGTGACAAAATAGCCCCTGCTCCAATTTCAGAAGCATCAACCTCAACCTGAAAAGGGAGTGAAACATCTGGCTGGCACAACACAGGGGCAGAAGCAAAACGACGTTTCAACTCCTGAAAAGCCTCCACAGCCGCAGAGGACCAATTGACCACATCAGCACCTTTCTTGGTCAAATCAGTCAACGGTTTAGAAATACTGGAAAAATTAGCGATGAAGCGACGATAAAAATTAGCAAAGCCCAGGAACTTCTGCAAGCTCTTCACAGATGTCGGCTGAGTCCAATCGTAAATGGCCTGAACTTTAACAGGGTCCATCTCGATAGTAGAAGGGGAAAAAATGAAACCCAAAAATGAAACCTTCTGAACTCCAAAGAGACACTTTGACCCATTCACAAACAAAGAATTCGCACGAAGGACCTGGAACACCATTCTGACCTGCTTCACATGAGACTCCCAATCATCCGAAAAGACCAAAATGTCATCCAAATATACAATCATGAATCTATCCAGGTACTCTCGGAAGATGTCATGCATAAAGGACTGAAACACAGATGGAGCATTAGAAAGCCCGAATGGCATAACCAGGCACTCAAAATGGCCCTCGGGCGTATTAAATGCTGTTTTCCATTCATCACCCTGTTTAATTCGCACAAGATTATACGCACCACGAAGATCTATCTTGGTGAACCAACTAGCCCCCTTAATCCGAGCAAATAAATCAGACATCAGCGGCAAAGGATACTGAAATTTGACTGTGATCTTATTAAGAAGGCGGTAATCAATACAAGGTCTCAAAGAACCATCCTTCTTGGCCACAAAAAAGAACCCTGCTCCCAATGGTGACGACGACGGACGAATATGACCCTTCTCCAAGGATTCCTTTATATAACTCCGCATAGCGTCGTGGTCTGGCACAGATAAATTAAACAGACGGCCCTTAGGAAACTTACTACCAGGAATCAAATTAATAGCACAGTCGCAATCCCTATGAGGAGGTAGGGCACCAGATTTGGGCTCTTCAAATACATCCCGGTAATCTGATAAAAACTCAGGGACTTCAGAAGGAGTGGAAGGCGAAATTGACAGCAATGGAACATCACCATGTACCCCCTGACAACCCCAGCCGGACACAGACATAGACTTCCAATCCAACACTGGATTATGGACCTGTAGCCATGGCAACCCCAAAACGACCACATCATGCAGATTATGCAACACCAAAAAGCGAATATCCTCCTGATGTGCAGGAGCCATGCACATGGTCAATTGAGTCCAGTATTGAGGCTTATTCTTGGCCAAAGGCGTAGCATCAATTCCTCTCAATGGAATAGGATACTGCAAGGGCTCCAAGAAAAAACCACAGCGCCTGGCAAACTCCAAGTCCATCAAATTCAGGGCAGCGCCTGAATCCACAAATGCCATTACAGAATAGGACGACAGAGAGCAAATCAGAGTAACGGACAAAAGAAATTTAGACTGTACCGTACCAATGGTGGCAGACCTAGCGAACCGCTTAGTGCGCTTAGGACAATCGGAGATAGCATGAGTGGATTCACCACAGTAAAAACACAGCCCATTCCGACGTCTGTGTTCTTGCCGTTCAGCTCTGGTCAAAGTCCTATCACACTGCATAGGCTCAGGCCTATGTTCAGAGAATACCGCCAGATGGTGCATAGCTTTGCGCTGACGCATGCGCCGATCGATCTGAATGGCCAAAGACATAGACTCATTCAGACCAGCAGGCGTGGGAAATCCCACCATGACATCCTTAAGGGCTTCAGAAAGACCCTTTCTGAAAATTGCCGCCAGGGCACATTCATTCCACTGAGTAAGCACAGACCACTTTCTAAACTTCTGACAGTACACCTCCGCTTCATCCTGACCCTGACACAAAGCCAGCAAGATTTTCTCTGCCTGATCCACTGAATTTGGTTCATCATAAAGCAATCCAAGCGCCAGAAAAAACGCATCAACATCACGCAATGCAGGATCTCCTGGCGCAAAGGAAAATGCCCAGTCTTGAGGGTCACCACGCAACAAAGAAATAATGATTTTTACCTGTTGAACGGGGTCACCAGAGGAGCGGGGTTTCAAAGCTAGAAACAGTTTACAATTATTTTTGAAATTCAAGAACCTAGATCTATCCCCAGAAAATAAGTCAGGAATAGGAATTCTAGGCTCTAACATAGGATTCTGAACCACAAAATCTTGAATGTTTTGTACCCTTGCAGTGAGATGATCCACACAAGAGGACAGACCTTGAATGTCAATATCTACACCTGTGTCCTGAACCACCCAAAGGTCTAGAGGAAAAGAAAGACAAAACACAGTGCAAAGAAAAAAAATGGTCTCAGAAGTTCTCTTATCCCTCTATTGAGATGCATTAATACTTTGGGCCAGCTGTACTGTTATGACCTGGTGGTTAGGAGCACCCGGAATGACCTGATAGTTAAACCTCATACAGGATGAGCTCTGGGATGTGGGAGCTCTGCTGACCGCAAGCCCTAATCCTATCACACACACTAGAAATAGCCGTGGAGCGCTCCTGACCAGACCTAGGCGCCTCGTCACAACCTAAGAACTATCTAGCCCTAGAGAAAGAAAATAAAGCCTACCTTGCCTCAGAGAAATTCCCCAAAGGTAAAGGAAGCCCCCCACATATATTGACTGTGAGTAAAGATGAAAGTCACAAACGCAGAAACGAAACAGGTTTCAGCAAAGGGAGGCCAGACTAACTAAATAGACGGAGGATAGGAAAGGTAACTTTGCGATCAGCACAAAAACCTACAAAAGACCACGCAGAGTGTGCAAAAAAGACCTCCGCACCGACTCATGGTGCGGAGGGGCCACTCTGCATCCCAGAGCTTCCAGCTAGCAAGACAAAATCATGATAACCAGCTGGACAAGAAAATAGTGAACAAATAATGACTATCAGGAACTTAGCTTCTGCAGGAGAAGGCAGGTCTCCAGAGAGACCCAGGAGCGAACTGAACCAATGCAAAAACATTGACAGCTGGCATGGAGTAACGATCTGAGAGGAGTTAAATAGAACAGCCAACCACAGGATAAACCACGTCACCTGTGTAAGGAACCTCAGAAGCAGCAGCTTCACTCATAGCCACCAGAGGGAGCCCTGTTATGGCTGGCAATCAGGCAACACAGCGTGCAGTAATCAGCGCACATACAGAGATCTGGCAATAACCAAAAACAATAGGACGAGCTCTGAGACGTGGAATCTCTGTAGACTGCAGTACCTGATCTATCCTCACACAACTATAAGCAGCAGTGGATTGCGCCTATCACTACCTATGCAACTCGGCACTGCCTGATGAGCTGACTAGCCTGAAGATAGAAATACAAGCCTGACTTACCTCAGAGAAATACCCCAAAGGAATAGGCAGCCCCCCACATATAATGACTTAGCAAGATGAAAAGACAAACGTAGGAATGAAATAGATTCAGCAAAGTGAGGCCCGATATTCTAGACAGAGCGAGGATAGCAAAGAGAACTATGCAGTCTACAAAAAACCCTAAAACGAAAACCACGCAAAGGGGCAAAAAGACCCACCGTGCCGAACAAACAGCACGGCGGTGCACCCCTTTGCTTCTCAGAGCTTCCAGCAAAAGTTAATAGCAAGCTGGACAGAAAAAACAGAAAACAAACTAGAAGCACTTATCTAGCAGAGCAGCAGGCCCAAGGAAAGATGCAGTAGCTCAGATCCAACACTGGAACATTGACAAGGAGCAAGGAAGACAGACTCAGGTGGAGCTAAATAGCAAGGCAGCCAACGAGCTCACCAAAACACCTGAGGGAGGAAGCCCAGAGACTGCAATACCACTTGTGACCACAGAAGTGAACTCAGCCACAGAATTCACAACAGTACCCCCCCCTTGAGGAGGGGTCACCGAACCCTCACCAGAACCCCCAGGCCGACCAGGATGAGCCACATGAAAGGCACGAACAAGATCTGGGGCATGGACATCAGAGGCAAAAACCCAGGAATTATCTTCCTGAGCATAACCCTTCCATTTGACCAGATACTGGAGTTTCCGTCTAGAGACACGAGAATCCAAAATCTTCTCCACAATATACTCCAATTCCCCCTCCACCAAAACAGGGGCAGGAGGCTCCACAGATGGAACCATAGGTGCCACGTATCTCCTCAACAACGACCTATGGAATACATTATGTATGGAAAAGGAGTCTGGGAGGGTCAGACGAAAAGACACCGGATTGAGAATCTCAGAAATCCTATACGGACCAATAAAACGAGGTTTAAATTTAGGAGAGGAAACCTTCATAGGAATATGACGAGAAGATAACCAAACCAGATCCCCAACACGAAGTCGGGGTCCCACACGGCGTCTGCGATTAGCGAAAAGCTGAGCCTTCTCCTGGGACAAGGTCAAATTGTCCACTACCTGAGTCCAGATCTGCTGCAACCTGTCCACCACAGAATCCACACCAGGACAGTCCGAAGACTCAACCTGAACTGAAGAGAAACGAGGATGGAACCCAGAATTGCAGAAAAATGGAGAGACCAAGGTAGCCGAGCTGGCCCGATTATTAAGGGCGAACTCAGCCAACGGCAAAAATGACACCCAATCATCCTGGTCAGCGGAAACAAAACATCTCAGATATGTTTCCAAGGTCTGATTGGTTCGTTCGGTCTGGCCATTAGTCTGAGGATGGAAGGCCGAGGAGGAAGATAGGTCAATGCCCATCCTACCACAAAAGGCTCGCCAGAACCTCGAGACAAACTGGGAACCTCTGTCAGAAACAATATTCTCAGGAATGCCATGTAAACGAACCACATGCTGGAAGAACAAAGGCACCAAATCAGAGGAGGAAGGCAATTTAACCAAGGGCACCAGATGGACCATTTTAGAAAAGCGATCACAGACCACCCAAATGACCGACATTTTTTGAGAAACGGGAAGGTCAGAAATGAAATCCATCGAAATATGTGTCCAAGGCCTCTTCGGGACCGGCAAGGGCAAAAGCAACCCACTGGCACGTGAACAGCAGGGCTTAGCCCTAGCACAAATTCCACAGGACTGCACAAAAGCACGCACATCCCGCGACAGAGACGGCCACCAGAAGGATCTAGCAACCAACTCCCTGGTACCAAAGATTCCTGGATGACCGGCCAGCACCGAACAATGAAGTTCAGAGATAACTTTACTAGTCCACCTATCAGGGACGAACAGTTTCTCGGCCGGACAACGATCAGGTTTATTAGCCTGAAATTTCTGCAACACTCTCCGCAAATCAGGGGAGATGGCAGACACAATGACTCCTTCCTTGAGGATACTCGCCGGCTCAGATAACCCCGGAGAGTCGGGCACAAAACTCCTAGACAGAGCATCCGCCTTCACATTTTTAGAGCCCGGAAGGTATGAAATCACAAAATCAAAACGAGCAAAAAATAACGACCAACGGGCCTGTCTAGGATTCAAGCGCTTGGCAGACTCAAGATAAGTAAGGTTCTTATGATCAGTCAAAACCACCACGCGATGCTTAGCACCCTCAAGCCAATGACGCCACTCCTCGAATGCCCACTTCATGGCCAGCAACTCTCGGTTGCCCACATCATAATTACGCTCAGCAGCAGAAAATTTCCTGGAAAAGAAAGCACATGGTTTGAACACTGAGCAACCAGAACCTCTCTGTGACAAAACCGCCCCTGCACCAATCTCAGAAGCATCAACCTCGACCTGGAACGGAAGAGAAACATCAGGTTGACACAACACAGGGGCACAGCAAAAACGACGCTTCAACTCCTGAAAAGCTTCCACGGCAGCAGAAGACCAATTAACCAAATCAGCACCCTTCTTGGTCAAATCGGTCAATGGTCTGGCAATGCTAGAAAAATTACAGATGAAGCGACGATAAAAATTAGCAAAGCCCAGGAATTTCTGCAGACTTTTTAGAGATGTCGGCTGAGTCCAATCCTGGATGGCCTGAACCTTAACCGGATCCATCTCGATAGTAGAAGGGGAAAAGATGAACCCCAAAAATGAAACTTTCTGCACACCGAAGAGACACTTTGATCCCTTCACGAACAAGGAATTAGCACGCAGTACCTGGAAAACCATTCTGACTTGCTTCACATGAGACTCCCAATCATCTGAGAAGATCAAAATGTCATCCAAGTAAACAATCAAGAATTTATCCAGATACTCACTGAAAATGTCATGCATAAAAGACTGAAAAACAGATGGAGCATTGGCAAGTCCGAACGGCATCACCAGATACTCAAAATGACCCTCGGGCGTATTAAATGCCGTTTTCCATTCATCTCCCTGCCTGATTCTCACCAGATTATACGCACCACGAAGATCAATCTTAGTAAACCAACTAGCCCCCTTAATCCGAGCAAACAAGTCAGAAATCAATGGCAAGGGATACTGAAACTTAACAGTGATCTTATTAAGAAGGCGGTAATCAATACACGGTCTTAGCGAACCATCCTTCTTGGCTACAAAAAAGAACCCTGCTCCCAATGGTGACGACGATGGGCGAATATGTCCCTTCTCCAGGGACTCCTTCACATAACTGCGCATAGTGGTGTGTTCAGGTACGGACAAATTAAATAAACGACCCTTAGGGAATTTACTACCAGGAATCAAATCGATAGCACAATCACAATTCCTATGCGGAGGTAGGGCATCAGACTTGGACTCTTCAAATACATCCTGAAAGTCCGACAAGAACTCTGGGATGTCAGAAGGAATGGATGACGAAATAGACAAAAATGGAACATCACCATGTACTCCCTGACAACCCCAGCTGGTTACCGACATAGAGTTCCAATCCAATACTGGATTATGGGTTTGTAGCCATGGCAACCCCAACACGACCACATCATGCAAATTATGCAGTACCAGAAAGCGAATAACTTCCTGATGTGCAGGAGCAATGCACATGGTCAGCTGGGCCCAGTACTGAGGCTTATTCTTGGCCAAAGGTGTAGCATCAATTCCTCTCAACGGAATAGGACACCGCAAAGGTTCCAAGAAAAATCCACAACGTTTAGCATAATCCAAATCCATCAGATTCAGGGCAGCGCCTGAATCCACAAACGCCATGACAGAATACGATGACAAAGAGCACATTAAGGTAATGGACAAAAGGAATTTGGACTGTACAGTACCAATAACGGCAGAGCTATCGAACCGCCTAGTGCGTTTAGGACAATTAGAAATAGCATGAGTAGAATCGCCACAATAGAAACACAGTCTGTTCAGACGTCTGTGTTCTTGCCGTTCTACTTTAGTCATAGTCCTGTCGCACTGCATAGGCTCAGGTTTACTCTCAGACAATACCGCCAGATGGTGCACAGATTTACGCTCGCGCAAGCGACGACTGATCTGAATGGCCAAGGACATAGACTCATTCAAACCAGCAGGCATAGGAAATCCCACCATTACATCCTTAAGAGCTTCAGAGAGACCCTTTCTGAACAAAGCCGCTAGTGCAGATTCATTCCACAGAGTGAGTACTGACCACTTCCTAAATTTCTGACAATATACTTCTACATCATCCTGACCCTGGCATAAAGCCAGCAGATTTTTCTCAGCCTGATCCACTGAATTAGGCTCATCGTAAAGCAATCCCAGCGCCTGGAAAAATGCATCAACATTACTCAATGCAGAATCTCCTGGTGCAAGAGAAAACGCCCAGTCCTGTGGGTCGCCGCGCAAAAAAGAAATAATAATCAAAACCTGTTGAATAGGATTACCAGAAGAATGAGGTTTCAAGGCCAAAAATAGCTTACAATTATTTCTGAAGCTCAGGAACTTAGTTCTGTCACCAAAAAACAAATCAGGAATCGGAATTCTTGGTTCTAGCATCGATTTCTGATCAATAGTATCTTGAATCTTTTGTACATTTACAACGAGATTATCCATTGAGGAGCACAGAGCCTGAATATCCATGTCCACAGCTGTGTCCTGAAGCACTCTAATGTCTAGGGGAAAAAAAAGACTGAAGACAGAGCTAAGAAAAAAAAATGCTGTCAGGATTTCTTTTTTCCCTCTATTGGGAATCATTGGTGTGGCTCCTTGTACTGTTAGGACTGGCAATCAGGCAACACAGCGTGCAGTAATCAGCGCACATACAGAGATCTGGCAATAACCAAAAACAATAGGACGAGCTCTGAGACGTGGAATCTCTGTAGACTGCAGTACCTGATCTATCCTCACACAACTATAAGCAGCAGTGGATTGCGCCTATCACTACCTATGCAACTCGGCACTGCCTGAGGAGCTGACTAGCCTGAAGATAGAAATACAAGCCTGACTTACCTCAGAGAAAATACCCCAAAGGAATAGGCAGCCCCCCACATATAATGACTGTTAGCAAGATGAAAAGACAAACGTAGGAATGAAATAGATTCAGCAAAGTGAGGCCCGATATTCTAGACAGAGCGAGGATAGCAAAGAGAACTATGCAGTCTACAAAAAACCCTAAAACGAAAACCACGCAAAGGGGCAAAAAGACCCACCGTGCCGAACTAACAGCACGGCGGTGCACCCCTTTGCTTCTCAGAGCTTCCAGCAAAAGTTAATAGCAAGCTGGACAGAAAAAAACAGAAAACAAACTAGAAGCACTTATCTAGCAGAGCAGCAGGCCCAAGGAAAGATGCAGTAGCTCAGATCCAACACTGGAACATTGACAAGGAGCAAGGAAGACAGACTCAGGTGGAGCTAAATAGCAAGGCAGCCAACGAGCTCACCAAAACACCTGAGGGAGGAAGCCCAGAGACTGCAATACCACTTGTGACCACAGAAGTGAACTCAGCCACAGAATTCACAACAGAGCCCATAGACAGAACTCGCCGAAGTACCATTCACGACCACAGGAGGGATTTCGACAACAGAATTCACAACAGGTGCCGACAGAATCACCGCGTGCTGTAACGGTGCCGACAGAATCACCGTGTGCTGTAACGGTGCCGACAGAATCACCGCGTGCTGTAACGGTGCCAATAGAATCACCGTGTGCTGTAACGGTGCCAACAGAATCACCGTGTGTTGTAATGCTGCCGACAGAGTCACTGCGTGCTGCAGCGGTGCCGACAGAGTCACCTTTAGGCCATGTTCACACGATTCTTTTTTTCATGCGGAATTGCCGTGATTTTCCCGCTGCGGGTCCGCAGCTGTTTTCCATGCAGGGTACATTACATTGTACCCTATGGAAAACAGGAACTGCTGTGCCCACAATGCGGAAAATAAAAAAAAAAGCCGCGCTGAATAGCTGCGGGAAAAAAGAAGTACCATGTCACTTCTTTTTTCGGAGCCGCAGCGGTTCTGCACCCATTGACCTCCATTGTGAGGTCAAACCCGCAGTAAAACCCGCAGATGAAAAAAATATCTGCGGGTTTTACTGCGGTTTGTGGTGCAGAACCGCTGCAGCAGGAAGTGCGGGGAAGCGGGCGGAAGTGCGTGGGCGGAGTGTGGCTGCCCCCCGTGCTCCGATCCCGCCCCCCCATGCTCCAATCCCACCGCCCCGTGCTCCGATGCCCCCCCCCCAGTGCTCCGATGCCCCCCCGTGCCCTAATCTCCCCCCCTTATACTTACCCGGTGTCCGTCCGGCCGTCTTCTCCCTGGGCGCCGCCATCTTGCAAAATGGCGGGCGCATGCGCAGTGCGCCCGCCGAATCTGCCGGCCGACAGATTCGTTCCAAAGTGCATTTTGATCACTGAGATATAACCTATCTCAGTGATCAAAATAAAAAAAAATAGTAAATGACACCCCCCCCCCTTTGTCACCCCCATAGGTAGGGACAATAAAAAAAAATTAAGAATTTTTTTTTTTTCCACTAAGGTTAGGGGTAGGGTTAGGGGTAGGGTTAGGGTATTTTCAGCCATTTTAACCCTAAAAACTTCCTAGAAAACACACAGACTCTGCATAGAAAACTGCATAAAAAAAAGGATCAAAAAAAGGATCAAAAAACGCATCAAAAAAGGACAAAAAAAGGACCTGCGTTTTTTGCCAAGAGCTGCAGTTTTTTAAAAAACAGTCCTGAAAAAAAAAGGATGGAAATCAGGAACGTGTGAACATACCCTTAAAGGGAAAGGGAAACTTTTGTGTGAAAAAAAAACGCTATTAACCTGCAGATATGGGGTTTATCTCTAGGTTAATAGTGCTCTGGACCAGCCCGGCACCTGCATCGGCATCAGTGCGGTTTCAGTCATTGAACTGTGCATAGAGAGCAGTGGCTGTAACAGCCCTGACACTAAGAGCCGACTAATGCTGATATTAACTGCCATTCTCCGCTTGTTTCCAGCAAAAAAGGAGCATCAATAAATGTAAATAGCCTTAATGGATAACCATTAGTTTTAATAAGTACTTAGCGTTTTTTTTCCAAACACATTGGGTGAAATAAGTATTAAACCGTCCCCAATTTCTAAGTGAATATATTTCTAAAGGTGCTATTGACATGAAATTCTCACCAGATGTCAGTAAAAACCCATCCAATCCACACAGGCAAAGAAGTCAAACCATTCAGTGGGGACGAAAAGTATTCAGATGCCTTTACATTTTTCACTCTTTGTTTCAATGCAGTCATTTGGTAAATTCAAAAAAGTTCATTTTTTTCTCATTAATGTACACTCTGCACCCCATCTTAACTGAAAAAAAACAGAAATGTAGAAATTTTTGCAAATTAAAAAAGAAAAACTGAAATAACTCATGGTCATAAGTATTAATACCCTTTGCACCGAATTGAGTAGAAGCACCCTTTTGAGCAAGTACAGCCATGAGTCTTGGGAATGATGCAACAAGTTTTTCACACCTGGATTTGGGGATCCCCTGCCATTCTTCCTTGCAGATCCTCTCCAGTTCTGTCAGGTTGGATGGTGAACGTTGGTGGACAGCCATTTTCAGGTTTCTCCAGAGATGCTCAATTGGGTTTAGGTCAGGGCTCTGGCTGGGCCAGTAAAGAATGGTCACAGAGTTGTTCTGAAGCCAATCCTTTGTTATTTTAGTTTTGTGCTTAGGGTCAATGTCTTGTTGGAAGGTGAACCTTCAGCCAAGTCTGAGGTCCAGAGCACACTGGAAGAGGTTTTCATCCAGGATATTCCTGTACTTGGCTGCATTCATGTTTCCTTCAATGGCAACCAGTCGTCCTGGCCCTGCAGCTGAAAACGCCCCCATAGCATGATGCTGCCACCACCATGTTTCACTGTTGGGATTGTATTGGGCAGGTGATGAGCAGTGCCTGGTTTTCTCCACACATATCGCTTAGAATTATCACCAAAAAGGTCTGTCTTTGTCTCATCAGACCAGAGAATCTTATTTCTCACTAGATGGTGGCCCGATTCTAACGCATCGGGTATTCTAGAATATGTATGTAGTTTATTTATGAAGTTTTCAGAATAATGCAATTTCTACACAGGATTCGGCCGGCCGGGCGCGACCATTTAGCGAAGCGTGGTTCAAATTCTGCGCCACTTCGCGGCCAGACTGCACCTGTCACTGATTGTTCGCGGCCGGGCGTGACCAATCAGTGAAGCCAGGGCCGGCTCCAGATTTTTGAGGGCCACTGGCGAAAGAGTCTCAGTGGGCCCTCCTCTTTAACACATACCACGATTCATGATGCACAGATACAGCAGTGAAATGATGCACAGATACAGCAGTGATGCACAGATACAGCAGTGTACTATATAACACAGACCATGTAGTATATAACAGACCATGTAGTATATAACAGCCCACGTAGTATATAACACAGCCCACGTAGTATATAGCACAGCCGCCATAGTATATAGCACAGACACATAGTATATTGCCTAGCCACGTAATATATTGCACAGCCACGTAATATATTGCACAGCCACATAGTATATAGCACAGCCATGTAGTATATAGCACAGACGTAGCATATAACAGCCCACGCAGTATATAATAGCCCATGCAGTATATAACACAGCCCACGTAGTATATTGCCCAGCCACATAATATATTGCACAGCCACATAGTATATAGCACAGCCACGTAGTATATAACAGCCCATGCAGTATATAACAAGCCACGTAGTATATTGCACAGCCATGTAGTATATAGCACAGCCCATGCAGTATATAACACAGGCCACGTAGTATAGAACACAGCGATGTAGTATATTGCCCAGCCACGTAATATATACCACAGCCACGTAGTATATAGCACAGACCATGCAGTATATAACACAGGCTACGCAGTATATAACACAGCCCACATAGTATATTGCCCAGCCACATAATATATTGCACAGCCACGTAGTATATAACAGCCCATGCAGTATATAACACAGGCCACGTAGTATAGAGCACAGCGATGTAGTATATTGCCCAACCACGTAATATATACCACAGCCACGTAGTATATAGCACAGCCACGTAGTATATAACACAGCTCACGCACTATATAACAGCCCACATAGTATAGAGCACAGTATATTGCCTAGCCACGTAATATATACCACAGCCCATGCATTATCTAACAGCCCACGTAGTATATAGCAATGTGGGCACCACATCCCTGTTAAAAAACAAAAAAAGAATTAAAATAAAAAATAGTTATATACTCACCTTCCGTCGGCCCCCGGATCCAGCCCAGGCGTTTACCGATGCTCCTCGCGACTCTCCGGTCCCAAGAATGCATTGCGGTCTCGCGAGACAATGACGTAGCAGTCTCTCGAGACCGCTACGTCATCATCTCGCGAGACCGCAATGCATGGACCGGAGCATCGCAAGGAGTAGCGGGAAAGGCGGCGGAAGGTGAAAATATAATGATTTTTTATTTTGTTTATTTTTAACATTAGATCTTTTTACTATTGATGCTGCATAGGCATAGGCAGCATCAATAGTAAAAAGTTGGTCACACAGGGTTAATAGCAGCGTTAACGGACTGCGTTACACCGCGACATAACTCGGTGTAACGCAGCCATTAACCCTGTGTGAGCGCTGACTGGAGGGGGCACTGACAGAGAGTAGGAAGGGGTGAATTTGTGGCTGGATTGTGCCCGTCGCTGATTGGTTGCGGCCTGGCGGCCGTGACCAATCTGCGATGCGGGATTTCCGTGACTGACAGACAGACAAACAGACGGAAGTGACCCTTAGACGATTATATATATAGATAGACTGTGAGTCCTTCATGTGTGTTTTTTAGCAAACTCTATGCGGGCTTTCATATGTCTTGCACTGAGGAGATGCTCCCATCGGGCCACTCTGCCATAAAGGCCAGACTGGCGGAGGGCTGCAGTGATAGTTGACTTTGTGGAACTTTCTCCCATCTCCCTACTGCATCTCTGGAGCTCAGCCACAGTAATCTTGGTTCTTCTTTACCTCTCTCACCAAGGATCTTCTCCCACGATTGCTCAGTTTGGTTGGACGGCCAGGTCTAGGAAGACTTCGGGTGGTCCCAAACTTCTTCCATTTAAGGATTATGGAGGCCACTGTGCTCTTAGGAACCTTGAGTACTGCAGAAATTCTGTTGTAACCTTGGCCAAATCTGTGCCTTGCCACAATTCTGTCTCTGAGCTCCTTGGCCAGTTCCTTTGACCTCATGATTCTCATTTGGTCTGACATGCACTCTGAGCTGTGAGGTCATATATAGACAGATGTGTGCCTTTCCAAATCATGTTCTATCAGTTTAATTAAACACAGCTGGACCAATGAAAGAGTAGAACAGTCTCAAGGAGGATCACAAGGAAAACCGATAGCATGTGACTTAGCATGTGACTTAAATATGAGTGTCTGAGCAAAGGGTCTGAATACTTATGACCATGTGATATTTCAGTTTTTCTTTTTTTATTAAATTTGCAAAAATATCTACATTTCTGTTTTTTCAGTCAAGATGGGGTGCTTAGTGTACATTAATGTGAAAAAATGAACTTTTTTGAATTTACTAAATGGCTGCAATGAAACAAAGAGTGACAAATTTAAAGGGGGTCTGAATACTTTCCGTACCCACTGTAGATGTCCGTAAATTATGGTATGTTTAATAGCGAGAAATGACACAGGGAAAAAGTATTGTGCACACTTACTGAAATGTAATTAATACTGTGTACAAAAGCCTTTGTGATGACAGCTTCCAGACGGAAAGGATGCCAGCACCATGCACACTTCTTAGTTTGGTGCCATTTTACTCCAGCAATGATTTCATTGAGACTGGCATATAAGAAACCAGTTCTAATGAATCAGGGCCCATGTGCCATATTTTTTAAAGCGATGCCAGGATTTCTCTTCTTTCTAGATTTCAGTGTCTTCCAGATGATGATGACTTGCATATTTTTTGCCCCGAAAAGGGAACATTTCTTTTTATTTTAAAACAAGCAAACCAAGATATTTAAACATTTTCTTTGAGAATCTTTTTTTTTTATGTGTCCCGATTTTATCTTCATCTTGACCTGTAGAGTCATTCCAAGTTATGATTCTGGCGCACCCGGCACTGTTATTGTGCGGTACTGTACATCTGCTGATCATACTTCACAATACTGTGACAGATCATTCCCTCTTCTATTATAGAGTTAGTAATTGTATATTAATTGACTGTATTTTCTTTGCTACTTAAACCTTAGGATCATGCCACCGGCCTGTGCTCCCTGTTCCAAGTAAAGAAGCCCTGTGTGCCACCTCCTACCAGCTGGACCGATGACTGCTTATGTCCTGTTTTGGGATGGGGTGTGCATAGGGATCAAGTGTCCTTTGCATTCTCACAGCTCCACACTAAACTAGGATTTTTTTGTCAGTGCGCAGAGAGAGGGAGCAAGTAGGTGAGTGTTAGAGAGTGGGTAGGGAGGGGGCAGAAGGTTAGATTGGCAAGGGCACTGAGCCAGGGACAGGGAATTGTTAACATATAGCTACATACAATTTTTTAGAGAAAACCTGCTAGGATTGGTGATAGACAGGTATATCTATAAAGGGTGCACACTCTTATCAGATATTTATATATAAAAGTACGTGTTAGTGGAAAGATCAGATCTGCCTATAGCACAAGGTAATCTACACAACACAAAAGTGGAAGAAGAATTACAAAGTGGAAATGCAAAAAAAGGAATTATAGACAGGGTTACACAAATTTAGACAGGGCGAAAAGTACCAGCTAAGTACCCAGTTATACAGAGTCTGGCGATCGGCCACACGATCACTACCTGGGAACCGGAAGCTCTTTTATTTGGATACTTGGATTTCCTTCATCTGGTTTGGAAAACTGTGATTTTGGAATATGTCTACACCAGTGTCATCCTCGACGATGGATAGAGAAGGGGGCCACGCGGGCTTTGTCTTCAAGGTAGCTCAAGAGCACGGACAATATGAATGATATAGTCTTTACTCAATGTGAATGATCTAGATAATCACATCTCACCCCTGATTCACTAGAATCCGCTGCCAGCTCTGCGATGGAAGCGACTGGAAGAGCCACTTGGATTCATCAAATTGCTGGAATGGGTAAGACGAGCTACAACCTAAGATGTGCACAATCTCCATCAATTTAAGAATAGTTCCCTCACCTGTTCCCATACGTTGGCGCACACATTGCTGGTGGAAAGTTATATTAACCCTATCCTGTTCCCATACATTGGTGCACACATTGCTGGTTGAAAGACGTATATTAACCCTATTCTGTTCCCATACGTTGGTGCACACATTGCTGGTTGAAAGACGTATATTAACCCTATCCTGTTCCCATACGTTGGTGCACACATTGCTGGTGGAAAGTTATATTAACCTTAACCTGTTTCCATACGTTGGTGCACACATTGCTGGTGGAAAGTTATATTAACCCTATCCTGTTCCCATACATTGGTGCACACATTGCTGGTGGAAAGTTATATTAACCCTAACCTGTTCCTATATGTTGGTGCACACATTGCTGGTGGAAAGTTGCATTAAACAAAATATATGTGTATATATAGCAAGGAAAACCATCTGTTCAAATGATGATGCCATTAAAGTCCTCTTTTGTACAGAGCTCCTGGTAACCTTTACAGTCAGGTACATCAGCAGTTTCTTTCCTCTTTCCATGAGATAGCTTAGCTTCAGGTTTGTTTTTCTTATGACATTTGAATTACATTCGTACAGATAAATTGTGGGGTATAACGACGGCATAAAAAGATATTGTACCTTCGGCATCCTGTCACAGTCTCAGCTGTTTGTGCACTCAAATGGTGACAAGTGTCCTGCCTGTATGCGGAGATATCCATCACTATAAGGGATGTTTGCTTAAGGATTGCAATACTCTTGTAATGGGATCCCAAATCATGGGCATGACCCCATGCAAGTCACTCACTATTATTTTATTTCCCTATTAGCATTTCTTGTACACAATATTGTATATTTCGACTCTCCCAGCCCCCAACTTGGATGGATCCGTATGCCAATCACAAATAGCTGCTCTCACATTTCACTGCCGTTATGGAATCTCTCCAGCCAGTAACCTTTCCACCATCTCCATACTCCACATGCTTGGGATCACTCTGCACTTAACTTGTGCCACGGAGTGTTCAAATTTCAACCGTATGTTCTGTGTAGTACACATGTCTTTCACATCTAGTAACTCCGACAAGGAAATTATACTATGTAGTGGATAGTGATCCCAGTAGCCTTTTAAATATGCTCGATGATGCCCTCATCTGTGCTGGGAACCTGGGACTGGCTGTGCGCAACGGTCATTGGGGAGGTGGCTGCGCATGAGCAGCTCTCTCCATTCTTCTGTATGGAAGTTGTGAAAATTGCTGAGCTGGGAACTACATCTATCAAACATTTTTGTCATATCCTGTGGATATCCCATAAATGTAAAAGATGAAAAAGAAACAGTTGTCCACTTTTTGCTGAACATTCTGAAATGCCTATTTGTACTGGCATAGGAATGGCTAAAGCGGCTTATTGCAGTACAGAAGCCGCAAGTACCATGTATAAACAATGACGCCAATCACATTATCGACCCACATGGCTACCTCCTGGGCTACGTCTGTTGATAGTTCACAATTCTGGTGTGGATACAGAATCTTTTGTATACGTGCCCACACTGAACACTTTTATCCTCTGCGCAGTGAATGACAAAGTCACGTGAGACATGGGTAAATCATGTGACCACGGTCATCTTGAGAGGTATGACCATACCGAACCCATTGGTAGATTGGTAGCATGTAGGTTCTACTTGCAATGAGTGGTTCATAGGCTATTATGTAAATCTATAGCATGTGAGCAGAAAGCAGACACCCCTTTAAGGATAGGGCTAAGATAGGACACGTGTCACGAGACATCAGTTCTTTGAAAAGAACTTGCTGTCACACGACTACATTAGAACTTTGATTGTGCAGGAAGTCGCATGTCGCGTACGACTAGCATTGAAGTTTATAGCAAGTGTGACTTGTGACTAGCGATAGAAAATCCAAGACATTTGGAAACATTTGCAACTCTGTGTCACACATGTAGAATGTCCCAGATCACAAGGCGACACCTTAGAAAATCTTTACATCCAATATTACAGTGCGTCACGGCATTTTCAGTTTGGCACAACACATGTCACCGGTGATTGGTCACTGGAGTAGAAAGGCATTCATCGCATTATCATCGTATTTACTGTTCATTCAAACACATTAATGCTAATACGCAGATAAATGGAGGTCATCACATGACTTAAACATCTAATTGTCTACTGGCAGCTACACGGTTGGACACTGGAGGGGTGCATGAAATAGAGTAACACAAGGCTAATATAAAGGTTATGTCATCTCCACAACACAACATGCACAGCAGTGGGACTTACCTGGGTTTTTGTGGTCATCTATGAAAGAGGCATCTTTATATATTGTTCTGTTTTGTAAATGAAAAAATCATGGAAATAATTGGTTGTTATATATGAGCTATATTTCTTGGATTTACCCTCACGCCAGGATGATTGGCATGAAGTAAGCGTGGCAGACTAAGCTTAAATATACTGTATTACAATGGATTACGTCACTCACTCAGCTACAAACTTCTATTAATGGGCAAGTAAAGGTTCCTAGAGACTTTTTTAATGCAAACAAGCATATTTTTCTCACAACGAGGCTAAAATATCTTGCTGGTGAAAGTAATCCTAATGCCGGTGTCACACTTGCAACTGCAATGCGAGAAACTCGCGCCTCAATACCCGGCACTGCCGCCAGCACTCGGGAGTCGGGACCGGAGTGTGCGGCTGCATGTATTTCAATGCAGCTGAACGATCTGGTCCGTACAATGCTCGATGGTTACTCTCAGAAATTATCTAGAACAGTTTTAGATACGGTATATAGCACACTCCATTGTTAATACCGTGTGGTCAAAAAGCACCCATATTAGGTCACTTTCCAGAATGGCCCCTAACCATTCACAGTACATACTTTTGAACCCTTTGGGAACAGACAATTTTTTTTAATCATTTTTGCGCTTTTGTTTTTTTTCCTATCCTTCCAAACAGCCATGACTTTTTCATTTCCATTGTTATAGTCATAAGAGGAACTGTAATTTTTAATGAAATCATTAATTTTTACCATATCAGGTATTGAAAAACGGCACAAAAATTCCAAGCGTTGTGAAATTGTGAAAAAACTGCAGTTCTGCCATGTTTTTTCAGGTTTTGTTTGCACAGCGTTTCTTATATAATAAAAATGATCTGACAGTACGATTCTCTATGTCAATACGATTACGATGATACCAAATTTGTGTAGTATTTTTCTATTTTAGTAGTGAAAAAAAATTCTGACATTTGTAAACAAAAAAATGTTTGTATGTGTCCACATCTGCTGGGATTATTTTTCCATTAATGGAGCTTGTTTTTTTGTGTGCCAGGCTGTACTTTTCATTTATACAATTTTGGGGTACATATGACATAGTGATTACTTTTTTTGGGGGGAAATACAGTGACTGTAAAACTGTAAATCTGAAGTTTTGATTTTTTTCGCTTGTTTTTTATATTCAACGTATGATTTAAATAATGTTATTTTGTAACTGATAGGAATTTTACATATGTGGTGATACCAATTATGTTTATTATTGTTTTTTTTTTTTAAACCGCGGCAATTGCTGTTGTTACAGACAGATGGCGGCTATGTGTTACAGGTGAACAGCCAGAATTTGCATATTATGATGCAGGCACAGTTTTTGAGCCTGTGCCATACACAGAGCACCTTGATGTACAGTACATGTAAAGGCAGGGTTCACAAGGGGGTTAATAAGCATGTCACTAACACTTGCAATTAACAGTGGACAGTCCCTCTCTAAAGGGGTTGTCCACTGCTGGACAACCCCTGGTTAAAGGAATTGTCTGGTCCAAATCAATGATTCTGCAGTCACTCTGTGTGACTGCAGACTTATGAATCCCCCAGCGCATGCACTGTGTGCTGCAGGGATTTTCCAGTTTCTGAGCAGTAACTGGAGGGTATGTATGTGTATATACATATTCCCGGTCAGGACCCGTCTAGTGGGCATTGACTCGTTACATACACTTATATTGAGTGAGGCCGTGCCCCGTCTAGTGGGCATGGTCGACTAGAGGGCGTGGCCTCGCTCCATACATGTATATGGAAGCCCACTAGCAGGGAGTATGTATAATGCACACGTACCCTCCAATCCTGGCTCAGAAACTGGCGAATCCCTGCAGCACACAGTGTATGCACTGGGGGATTCATAAGTCTGCAGTCACACAGAGTGACTGCAGTATCATTCATTTGGACCGGACAATTCCTTTAATTGCTTCAGGATCCCATTTAAAAAAAGAACAGTGGATACTCGCCTCCCACAGCGGCGCCGATCCAGCTGCTGTTCGCGTCAGGCCACATGACATTGTTGTATCACAGATCTGCTGCAGCCAATGGGCAGTGGTCGCTGATCAGGTGTAGCTCATCAATATTCAGTGAGATGGAAAGTTCGTTATGATGAAATAGTAGAGGCTGCTGCCAGCCAGTGGCCGCTCATAGGCTGCAAAAGACCCTCAAGTACCATCCTGGCTTGGATTAACAGCACAACATTTAACATTTACAGTAATCTCATTAATTACACCTCTAAGACTCTGCGTTCGACTTACACCCATCTAGACTTGCAAAAATTGGAATAACTACAGACACTGATCCCATATTAGTATTTAGTACTTCTGGTGTGGTCCCCAGTAGACACGATTCATATCTTTCTCCATCACAGTGCATGCTTTCTTACAGTTCAGGCCTTGGAAAAAAACAGTTCTAAAACAATGGTAAACTCTGGGACAATACACAGCAACCAGCTCCCTTTTACCAGTCTCTCTAACTCACCAGCCTCTACGACTTTCTCAATCTCCAAGTAACTCCTTTGAGGTGTGCAATTTCCAGAACTGTCTCTGTGTCACACTGTCCTTACTTCGTAGTGAGATGGTCACCACTCCTCCTCAGAATCACTTCTCAGCCTCTCTCCCATTAGCCACTGGCATGCTTCTCGTGGCTGACTAGGCCTAGGCTTCCAATCCGTCCCATCATAAGTCTTCCTGTCTCTTGTATGCTTACTATGCACACACTCTCCAGACTCACAAGCATACAGGCTTTCTGGACGCATATCAACTCCACCTGACAATACGGAGTGCAATGTATTCAGTTCAGAAGCGGAGCACCATAGCACTGACCCCGCTGACTGACCCTTATCCTGCAGGATAATATGTAGGAATGCCATTCTTGGTGTCATCAACTAACACAGGAATGACATCACCTGTCGTAATAACTTCAAAATAAGTTCCCAAAGTTCCCAGTTTGATACCAACCCACCGAAGAGCAAATGCAGAGCCTTGAGAGCAGATGGTTGAAGATGTCACTGTAGGAATATGAGGAGGATCCATCAGAATATGCAATAAATGGACATTTTTTTTAAATGATAGTCAAAAATAAAATGCTTAAAATAATATAATAAATGATGTAAAAGGTAATGGGGGTAAAAAGTATCTTAACTAGGCAACATATCGGCATCTTCATCAGGAACTACTGAGTACAAAGCCTAAACAAATACCACAAAAGGTAGCAGAAACAGATGTGATACAATGATTCAGCAATGAAAACACATTATATATATACCCACGACCCCTGGCAAAAAATTATGGAATCACCAGCCTTGGAGGATGTTCGTTCAGTTGTTTAATTTTGTAGAAAAAAAAGCAGATCACAGACATGACACAGAATGTAAGTCAGCAAGGACAGGGTTCTCTCCCTTCTGTACCAGTCTGTCTTTGTAACTTTGTTTACTGTAAACGATATCTATAACTCTGTACATAACCCCTTTCTCATGTACAGCACCATGGAATTAATGGTGCTATATAACTAAATAATAATAATAATAATGGCACAAAACTAAAGTCATTTCAAATGGCAACTTTCTGGCTTTAAGAAACACTAAAAGAAATCAAGATAAAAAAAATGTGGTAGTCAGTAATGGTTACTTTTTTAAACCAAGCATAGGGGAAAAATTATGGAATCACTCAATTCTAAGGAACAAATTATGAAATCACATAAAACAAACAAAAAAACACTCCAAAACATCACCAGTATTTTGTTGCACAAACCTCTGGCTTTTATAACAGCTTGCTGTCTTCGAGGCATGGACTTAATGAGTGACAAACAGGACTCTTCATCAATCTGGCTCCGACTTTCTCTGATTGCTGTTGTCAGATCAGCTTTGCAGGTTGGAGCCTTGTCATGGACCATTTTCTTCAACTTCCAGCAAAGATTTTCAAATGGATTGAGATCCGGACTATTTGCAGGCCATGGCATTGACCTTATGTGTCTTTTTTCAAGGAATGTTTGCACAATTTTTGCTCTATGGCAGGCTGCATTATCTTGAAAAATGATTTCATGATCCCCAAACATCCTTTCAATTAATGGGATAAGAAACGTGTCCAAAATATCAATATAAACTTGTGCATTTATTGACGATGTAATGACAGCTATCTCCCCAGTGCCTTTATCTGACATGCAGATCCATATCATCAATGACTGTGGAAATTTGCATGTTCTCTTCAGGCAGTCATCTTTATAAATCTCATTGGAACGACACCAAACAAAAGTTCCAGCATCATCACCTTGCCCAATGCAGATTCGTAATTCATCGATGATTATGACTTTCATCCAGTCATCCACAGTCCACAATTGCTTTTCTTTTGCCCATTGTAACCTTGTTTTTTTCTGTTTAGGTGTTAATGATGGCTTTCATTTAGCTTTTCTGTATGTAAATCCCATTTCCTTTAGGCGGTCTCTTACAGTTCGGTCACAGACATTGACTCCAGTTTCCACCCATTCGTTCCTCATTTGTTTTGTTGTGCATTTCCTGTTTTGGAGACATATTGCTTTAAGTTTCTGGTCTTGACGCTTTGATGTCTTCCTTGGTCTACCAGTATGTTTGCCTTTAACAGCCTTCCCATGTTGTTTGTATTTGATCCAGATTTTAGACACAGCTGACCATGGACAACCAATATCTTTTGCAACATTACGTGATGATTTACCCTCTTTTAAGAGTTTGATAATCCTCTCCTTTGTTTCAATTGACATCTCTCGTGTTGGAGCCATGATTCATGTCAGTCCACTTGGTGCAACAGCTCTCCAAGGTGTGAGCACTCCTTTTTAGATGCAGACTAACGAGCAGATCTAATTTGATGCAGGTGTTAGTTTTGGGAATTAAAATTTACAGGGGTGATTCCATAATTTTTTCCCTATGCTTGGTTAAAAAAGTAACCATTACTGACTACCACATTTTTTGTTCTTGATTTCTTTTAGTGTTTCTTAAAGCCAGAAAGTTGCCATTTGAAATTACTTTAGTTTTGTGCCATGTCTGTGATCTGCTTTTTTTCTACAAAATTAAATAACTGAATGAACATCCTCCAAAGCCGGTGATTCCATAACTTTTGCCAGGGGTTGCATATATATACAGTGAAGAATAAATGGGTAACAATGTTTTGAACTTTTGACTTTCAGGCTCCATATCTCATTATCCACTTCTGCTTTGAACCTGAGACTAGCCTCATTTTATAGAAAATCATCTTGGATATCTGATACTTAAATTTTCAACTATTTTAGCATATGATTAGTAATGCAGATTCTTGTCATGTCACTGCATTGTTACTGTTTTGCTCCTAAAGATCTAAATTTAAATTTTTATTATTTTATTAGTATTTTGTAACTCCAGGTTTGGCTTTCAACACTGCCTGAATCCCCATGGGCATGCTCTATATCAGATTCAAACATGTGAATGGAAATTTGATCTCGGGCCTTTTCTACACGTTCCTAAAGTAGGTGCATACTGATCGACTCACTTGGGTATGTATACAGGTTTTTTTTCCAATTCAACCCACAAGTGTTTAATTGGATTGAGATCTGGGGACTGTGGGGGCCAATCCTGCACCTCTACTTCATTGTCATTGAACCATTTCTTTGCCAATCTTGACGTATGCTGTGTGCTGTTGTCCTATTGGAACATTATATTGTCCTTTTAATACCAATAGTACTTGAGGATACTCAAATATAGCTCAGCATTGAGACCACCATCAATCCTGGTCAAGTATCCAATACCTTTGTCTGTGAAACAACCCAATATCATCAGGCTTCCTCCACCGAACTTCAATTGCTCAATCCGTTAGCCCATTTTTCCCTTGTTTTTTTCAGAACCATTTTCATCTGTCAGAGCCTAGTCTATTGACTTTCATGTCATTGCTCAAAATTGCCAATTTCAACTTTTTAAATGTCCACTTTTCGTAATTGTTTGCAAACTCGAACCAGTGCTTCATATGACGTTATTTAAGTTGAGGCTTCTTCACCTTTTTTTGGACCACCGTTCCAGACTTGTGTAATGTGGGTTGCACGGCACTTGCATCGACGTCTGTGATCTCACTATTATCAAGCATATGATCCACCTCCATTGCCGTGTTTGTCGCACCAGAACTTAGACCTTGTGATGAGCTGACTTGTTGACTCAAATATTTTGCCTGGATGTCTACCTTCTGGCTTCTGAATGGATGGACGGACTTCATTTCGTATTCTTCAAACTATCATGGCACTCACATGGTGCAGTTTGGCAATTTTCTTGGCCAAGAGACCACTATCGATGAACTGGATGATGCTGTTTCTCTTTTCATGGGAAATCGTCTTCATGGCTGCTCCTCAATTTGAACCAGTGACCTTTCACTTAGGAATCAACCTAATAATACACTGAGCTATTAGGGAATGTGAAAACAGGTTGTATTTTGTAGTATTCAGGAAGAAAAATATTTTTCCACTGACAGGAGCAAAACAGTAACAATGCCGTGACATGACAAGAATCTGCATAATTAATCATATGCTAAATAGTTGCAAGTCAAATTTATGTATGAGATAGCCCAGATAATTGTCTATAAAATGAAGCTAGTCTCACGATCAAATGATGAAAGTCAAAAGTTCAAAATATTGTTACCCTTTTGCTCTTCTGTCTGTGTATATACAGTGGGGAAATCAAGTATTTAGTCAGCCACCAATTGTGCAAGTTCTCCCACTTAAAAAGATGAGAGAGGCTTGTAATTGATGTCATAGGTAGACCACAAATATGAAAGTCAAAATGAGAAAACAAATCCAGATAATCCACCTTGTCTGATCTAGCAAGATTTATTTTGAAAATTAGGATGGAAAATAAGTATTTGGTCATCAACAAAAGTTCATCTCAATATTTTGTTATATATTCTTTGTTGGCAATGACAGAGGTGAAACGTTTTCTGTACGTCTTTACAAGTTTGGCACACACTGTTGGTGGTGTGTTGGCCCATTCCTCCATGCAGATCTCCTCTAAAGCAGTGCTGTTTTGAACCTGTCGCTGGGCAACACGGACTTTCAACTCCCTCCAAAGGCTTTCTGTGGAGTTGAGATCTGGAGACTAACAAGTCCACTCCAGGACCGTCATGTGCTTCTTACGAAGCCACTCCTTCATTGCCCTGGTGGTGTGCTTGGGATCATTATCATGTTGAAAGACCCATCCACGTTTCATTTTCAATGCCCTTGCTCAGGGAAGGAGGTTTGCACTCAAAATCTCACGATACATGACCCCATTCATCTTTTCATGTACACGGGTCAGTCATCCTGGTCCCTTTGCAGAGAAACAGCCCCAAAGCATGATGTTGTCACTCCCATGCTTCACAGTAGGTATGGTGTTCTTTGGATGCAACTCAGCATTCTGTCTCCTCCAAACACGATGAGTTTTGTTTCTACCAAACAGTTCTACTTTGCTTTCATCAGACCATATGACATTCTCCCAATACTCTTATGGATAAGCTAGCAAACTTCAGACGGCCCCGGACATGTACTGGCTTAAGCAGGGGTACACGTCTGGCACTGCAGGACCTGAGTCCCTGGCGGCGTAGTGTGTTACTGATGGTAGCCTTTGTTACGGTGGTCCCACCTCTATGTAAGTCATTCACTAGGGCCTCCTGGGTGGTTCTGGGATTGTTGCTCACTGTTCTTGTGGTTCTTGTGATCATTTTGACCACATGGGGTGAGATCTTGCGTGGAGCCCCAGATCGAGGGAGATTATCAGTGGTCTTGTATATCTTCCATTTTCTTATTATTGCTCCCACAGTTGATTTCATCACACCAAGCTGCTTGCCTATTGCAGATTCAGTCTTCCCAGCCTGGTGCAGGGCTACAGTTTTGCTTCTGGTGTCCTTTGACAGCTCTTTGGTCTTCACCATAGTGGCGTTTGGAGTGTGACTGTTTGAGATTGTGGACAGGTGTCTTTTATACTGATAACAAGTTCAAACAGATGCCATTACTACAGATAATGAGTGGAGGACAGAGGAGCCTCTTTAAGAAGAAGTTACAGGTCTGTGGTAGCCAGAAATCTTGCATGTTTTTAGGTGACCAAATACTTATTTTCCACCATAATTTGCAAAATAAATCATGCCAAATCAGATGTGATTTTCTGAATTTGTTTTGTCATTTGGACTCTCATAGTTGTGGTCTACCAATGATGTCAATTACAGGCCTCTCTCATCTTTTTAAGTGGGAGAACTTGCACAATTGGTGGCTGACTAAATACTTTTTTCCCCACTGTATGTGTATGTATGTATATATATATATATACATATATATATATATTCAACGTGTACGTGCTTTCATTGCTGAATCATTTATATTTATGGAAGCTTTGTACACTGATTTGTGTGCCTGATGAAAACAATAGTATAGCGTTGAAACATGTTGCAGTATGTAGGTTTTTCCCACCTTTCCTTTTATAACATTTGTTTTATTAAATTATTTTATTTTTAAATAATATGTTAGTAAAGTATCAATTGATTATACAATCTTCCTCATGTTTCTGCTGTGATGTCTTCAGCCAGTATCTCCCAAGGCTCAGCGTTTTCTCTGATACTTCCTTTGGTTTAATTGATGGTAGCTGAATGTAGATGAATGGTAGACATATTTGTCTTTGACAATAAAGATATTTTCAAATAGTTATTCCCATATTAGCAAGTTACTAACTAGCCTTTAACCCATTTTCTTTGCTATGTTTTTAAGCATTTAAATGCTACTTTCAATCTCTGATAGAGGATGGATTCTCTTAACCTTCTGGCTCTTACTGAAACCTGGATCCAGCAGTGAGACACCACTGCTGCTGCTGCTGCTCTCTTATATGGTGGACTACACTTCTTTCATACCCAAGATCGGGCAACAGAGCAGGTGGAGGCGTTGGTCTACTCCTATCACCCAAATTTACCTTTTAGGTTATCCTTCAAGTATCCTCACTTGTATTCCCTTCTTTTGAGGTCCATGCTGTCAGACTCTACATCCCCTTCTCCATGCGAGTGGCGGTTGTGTATCGTCCTCCGGGCCCCTCCCATCAGTTCCTGAATCACTTTGCCACCTGGCTTCCACATTTTCTCTCCTGTGACATCCCCACCCTCATCATGGGTGATTTCAACATCCCCATTGCTTTTCCCCTCTCCCCATCTGCCACTCACCTTTTATTTCTAACCTCTTTCGGCCTTTCGCAGTTTACTAACTCTCCTATGCATGAAGACGGAAATTCCCTCGTCTCGGCTTTGCTCAGTGGATGATTTAACAAACGCCTCTCTCCCGCTCTCTGACTGCAACCTTCTTTTATTCTCTATCAAGAACTGCTATCCCGCTCAGGTCACCCCCACTTATAGAAATATACGCCCATTAACACCCAGAAACTTATGAAGAACTTGCAGTCATGATTGGCCCCTATCTCTTCCCTCTCATGTCCTGATTCTGCACTGAAGCATTACAATAAAACACTGCAAAGTGCCCTGGATGAAACTGTACCTCCGATGCATGGAACAACTCGGCACAGACGGCGACAACCCTGGCACACACGTTTCCTACAGTGGTGCTCCAAATGCGCCGAACATCTGTGGAAAAAATGCAATCTACCCGAAGATTTCATCCATTATAAGTTTATGCTTAAAACATACAACACTGCCCTTCACCTCTCCAAACAAACCTATTTCACACCCTGATCACCTCACTATCCAATAACCCTAAACGTCGCTTTGACACTTTTCATTCCCTACTCAACCCAAGAATGCAGGCCCCAACCACGTATCTCAGCTCTGATGATCTGGCCAATTATTTCAAAGAAACAATTGACCATTTTCGACAATAAATTATCTCCCAGTCCCCTCATACCATGCACTGTCCTTGCTCCTCCACTGCATCTAGCTCACTCTCTGATTTTGAACCAGTCACAGAAGAAGTAATCAGGCTCCTTGCATCTTCTCGCCCTACCATTGCACCAGTGACCCCATTCCGTCACATCTCCTCCAGTCCCTCTCTCCCCTGCTGTCACCACTCACCTAGCAAAAATATTCAGCCTCTCTTCCGGTATCTTTTCCTCCTCATTTAAGCATGCCAAAAAACTGTGCTGCTAACTATAGATATGTCTCTAATTTTCCCTTCATCTCTAAATTCCTGGATTGCCTGGTCCACGCCGGTCTTATCCGCTATCTCTCAGCTAACTCTCTTCTTGACCCTCTGCTATCCGGTTTCTGCTCTTTACACTCTACTGAAACTGCCCTCACTAAAGTCTCTAATGATCTACTAACAGCTAAATCTAATGGTCACTACTCCATGTTAATTTACTTGGATCTGTCTGCAGCATTCGACACTGTGGATCATCAGCTCCTCCTCACTATGCTCCGCTCCATCAGCCTCAAGGACACCGTTCTTTCCTGATTCTCCTCCTATCTCTCTGACCACTCCTTCACTGTATCTTTTCTGGCTCCTCCTCTTGTGAAGGAACATATTAAGAAAGATTCTCCATTTTGTGCTTTTCGACTCCATTTTGTTGTTTTGATATAAATTTTGTTACTAGGCTAAAGTTTACAGCTGTTATGAGACCTTGATTGTTGCAATCTGAACAGAACATGAGACTGAGGGTGTATTGTTCTACGAGACTTTGATGTACAGACTGTTCCTGCATTCTTATAGGTTAAGAACTGTGAGCGTGTACTTATGCTGATTGGTTGAAGTATAATTTCTATGACTATGAAAAGTCATACACAATAAACGGGGGCCAGAGATCTGCTTGATCCCCCCCCAAACAGAGACATACGTCTCCGTCTGGTCATTTTCAGTTGCCGGCAACGCCCTGTAGATTAGGCTATGTGCACACGTTCAGGATTTCTTGCAGAAAATTCCTGAGAATTCCGGACATTTTCTGCAAGACATCCGCAAGAAAACCGCATGCGTTTTTGCCGCGATTTTGCCGCGGTTTTGCCGCGTTTTTGCCGCGGTTTTTTCCGGACACTTCCCAATGCATTTTGGAGTGGGAAATCCGCAAAAAAAACTGAAAATTATAGAACATGCTGCGTTTTTGCCGCGATGCGTTTTTTTTCACGGAAAAAAACGCATCATGTGCACAAAACATGCGGAATTCATTCTAAATGATGGGATGCTTATTGTATGCGGGTTTTTTTGCGGTTCTATAGCGTTTTTATCGGGAAAACCGCGAAAAAACCATGAAAAAACCGCAACGTGTGAACTCAGCCTTAATTTGGAAATCACTGAGTTAACCGTGAAGGATCACTTTAGATCCTCCCTCGACACTGTCATCGTCCCCTTACTGTTGGGGTTCCTCAAGGATTGGTTCTAGGCCCCCTCCTCTTCTCTTTGTATACTGCCCCTATTGGACAATCAGTAGATTTGGTTTCCAGTACCATCTCTATGCTGAGACCCAATTCTATACTTCTTCCCCTAATATCATGCCTGCCTTTTTAGAAAACATCAGTGATTTTCTTACCGCTGTCTCCAACATCATGTCCTCCCTCTATCTGAAACTGAACCTGTCAAAAACTGAACTCCTTGTGTTTCCTCCCTCTACTAACCTACCTGTGCCCGACATTGCCATTTCCGTATGTGGTACCACCATTACTCCACAGCAACATGCCCGCTGTCTTGGGGTCATACTTGATTCCGAGCTTTCATTTCCTCCCCCACATCCGATCACTGGCTCGCTCTTGTTATCTGCACCTCAAAAACCTTTCTAGAGTTCAACCCTTTCTTACTTTCGACTCTGCAAAAACTCTTACTGATTCTTTTATTCATTCTCGTCTGGACTATTGTAACTCTCTACTAATCGGTCTCTCCTACCTGAGGTTAACATCCTCAATAATCAGAACCTCCCACTCCCGTCTCCAAGACTTTTCACGTGCTGCCCCAATTCTTTGGATTGCACTACCTAGGTTAATACGATTAATCCCCAATCCCCACAGTTTTAAGCGTGCCCTAAAAATGTCTTTGGTCAGACTGGCCTACCGCCTCAATGCATTAACCTGATTATTCCTGTGTTGCCCATTCATTTTTACCATAACCAGGTTCCTCGTATCATGTTCTCACATGCTTTATGCATTTAGTAGCCCTCTGTGTCCATACTTAGGCTCATAACCGGTTCATGCAGCATTACATGAACACCCCATTCTTACACTATGGCTGCTCCGAACAACGAAAGCAATTGTTACCATCCACCTCTCGTGTCTCCCCTTTTTCCTCATAGATTGTATGTTTGCGAGCAGGGCCCTCATTCCTCTTGGTATCTGTTTTGATCTATGTGTTTATTGTTATGCTGTAATGTCTATTGTATGTACAAGTCCCCTCTAAAATGTAAAGTGCTGCGGAATATGTTGGCGCTATAGAAATAAAATTATTATTATTATTATTAATAAAAATATATATTTGATATAGCTGTTTCCATAAAGTCCAATCTATGAAAATCTATAATTAATTAACCAGAATAGTAATCGCTGTCAAGAGAATAAAAAAATGCCAAAATTTCTGTTTTTAGGTTGCTGCACCTCACCCAAAAAATCTGATAAATTATTCAAACACTGCATATATCCTAAAATTGTGTCAATAGAAATGTCAGCTGAAAACCCAAAACCTTACACAGCTCCATCGACCTTGGCACCTGACAAATTCATCATAATTTACGTCACAAAAGTGGTGTAAATTCCGAATGAAATTTCTGGCAATTGGGTATAGCAGTTGAAAGATGCTCCAAATTCAATGTGAGGCAAATGCCCCTTAATAAATTAGTCATATCTTACTCCAGGTCTCCCTTCAATAAGGCTGGTATACAGGATGCCACAATAAATCTTGATTCTTAAGTCTAATATTAAACCCACTGACCTGTGTGAAGATTGCTAGTTATCTGTTGTTTTTATTTTATATACTGTAAATAGTGATATAGAAGTTTGAAAAATAAATGATCAAAAATTTTAAAATGATGCATTCCATATAAAAAACTGATTTAAACAATGGGTAATTTTCTGATGACACAGTCCCTTTTTATTGCTGGTCACTGAGACTTTATTGCTTGGCTACCTCCAGCAGTCCCATAGACAAAGAATAGAATAGCGCAGAATGCTTGGATATTGAACCAAGTGGAACCCTTCTGAATCTTGCGCTCTGGATTGGTGTTGGTCTTGGTGATAGGATACCCAGAGATCAGCAAGTTATTGTCTATTCTTATTACGTGATATGTTTCTAATATGGGAACAGCCAATTGAGAGAGGCTGCGCCCACTAGTTGGGTTCTGCCCAGGAGAATGCATATTGTATACTTGACTGCTGTTCCTGGCACAGACACCGGCGAATCCTGGATTAACAAATCTGCAGTCACACAGAGTATTCAGACTTTAGATCGGAAAACCCATTTAAGCATGACTTGCTATTTGGATATGTCCCATTTATGTATACATTATTTCTACATTATTATATATTTACTAGATGGTGGCCCAATTCTAGCGCTTCGGGTATTCTAGAATATGCATGTCCACGTAGTATATTGCCCAGCCACGTAGTATATTGCCCAGCTACGTAGTATATTGGCCAGTGACGTAGTATATTGCCCAGCCACGTAGTATATTGCCCAGCCACGTAGTATATTGCCCAGCCACGTAGTATATTGCCCAGCCACATAGTATATTGCCCAGTGACGTAGTATACAGCACAGAGCCACGTAGTATATTGCCCAGTCACGTAGTATATTGCCCAGTTACGTAGTATATTGCCCAGCTACGTAGTATACAGCACAGAGCCACGTAGTATATTGCCCAGTCACGTAGTATATTGCCCAGCTACGTAGTATATTGCCCAGCCACGTAGTACATTGCCCAGTCACGTAGTATATTGCCCAGCTATGTAGTATACAGCACAGAGTCACATAGTATATTGCCCAGTCACGTAGTATATTGCCCAGTTACGTAGTATATTGCCCAGCCACGTAGTATATTGCCCAACCACGTAGTATACAGCACAGAGCCACGTAGTATACAGCACAGAGCCGCGTAGTATATTGCCCAGTCACGTAGTATATTGCCCAGTTACATAGTATATTGCCCAGCCACGTAGTATATTGCCCAGTTACGTAGTATATTGCCCAGTCACGCAGTATATTGCCCAGCCACTTAGTATATTGCCCAGTCACGTAATATATTGCCCAGTCACGTAGTATATTGCCCAGTTACGTAGTATATTGCCCAGTTACGTAGTATATTGCCCAGCCACGTAGTGTATTGCCCAGTCACGTAGTATATTGCCCAGTCACGTAGTATATTGCCCAGCCACGTAGTATATTGCCCAACCACGTAGTATACAGCACAGAGCCACGTAGTATACAGCACAGCAGAGGCGTATCTAGGGTTTCTGGCACCTGGGGCAAGAATTCATTTTGCCCCCCTCCCCCCAAGGACATATGCGATTTGCACACTTAGTCATGTACCCACGAGCTCCTCTCCCTAATGCTCTCAATGTTCAGTGAAAAACTGAGAGAAGCTGAAGAGAAGCTCGTTGTCACAGGACCATACGTATGACAATCGCATATGAGTGAAGTGTCCATGTGACGACTACTGGAACCTGCAGAGCTGAATCCTGGCATCGCAGGCTACTGAATTCTCACAACTAATGCACTGCACACTTTTAGGATTCTCCCTGGCTGGTGGACAGTCATGTCAGCACAAGCATGTGATTTGTATACTTCTGACCACATTCCGACTAGACGTGCCCGGCCTCGCTCAGTTCATTTTCATTGACTGAGGCCACATACCGTATATACTCGAGTATAAGCCGAGATTTTCAGCCCAAATTTTTGGGCTGAAAGTGCCCCTCTCGGCTTATACTCGAGTCAATGTGGGTGGCAGGGTCGGCGGGTGAGGGGGTGAGGGCGCTGAGGTATACTTACCTAGTCCAAGCGATCCTCGCGCTGTCCCTGCCTTCCTCCCCGTCTTCTGTGCTGCAGCTTCTTCCTCTCTTCAGCGGTCACGTGGGACCGCTCATTAGAGATATGAATAAGCGGCTCCACCTCCCATAGGGGCGGAGCCGCCTATTCATTCCTCTAATCGGCGGTGCCGGTGACCGCTGACAGGAAGAGCTGCGGCACCGAAGACCAGGCAGAGGGACAGCGCGAGGATCGCCAGGACTAGGTGAGTATGTCATATTCACCTGTCCTCGTTCCAGCCGCCGGGCGTCGCTCCATCTTCCCGGCCGGCGCCTCCATCTTCCCGACGTCTGCGCTCTGACTGTTCAGGCAGAGGGCGCGATGACGCATATAGTGTGCGCGGCGCCCTCTGCCTGATCAGTCAGAGCAGAGACGCCGGGAAGATGGAGGCGCCGGAACGAGACGCCGGGAGCTGCAATCAAGGGAGGTGAGTATGTGTTTTTTTTTTTTTATTGCAGCAGCGGCGGCGGCGGCAGAGATTTCTATGGGGCACAATGAACGGTGCAGGGAGCAGAGCTGTGTATATATGTGGGACATGCAGGGAGCAGAGCTGTGTATATATGTGGGACATGCAGGGAGCAGAGCTGTGTATATATGAGGGACATGCAGGCGGCAGAGCTGTGTATATATGTGAGACATGCAGGCGGCAGAGCTGTGTATATATGTGGGACATGCAGGGAGCATATGGCACCGTATATGGCACAGCAATGGGGCACAATGAACGGTGCAGAGCACCGTATATGGCACAGCAATGGGGCACAATGAACGGTGCAGAGCACTGTATATGGCACAGCAATGGGGCACAATGAACGGTGCAGAGCACCGTATATGGCACAGCAATGGGGCACAATGAACGGTGCAGAGCACCGTATATGGCACAGCAATGGGGCACAATGAACGGTGCAGAGCACCGTATATGGCACAGCAATGGGGCACAATGAACGGTGCAGAGCACCGTATATGGCACAGCAATGGGGCACAATGAACGGTGCAGAGCACCGTATATGGCACAGCAATGGGGCACAATGAACGGTGCAGAGCACCGTATATGGGCACAGCAATGGGGCACAATGAACGGTGCAGAGCACTATATGGGGCACAGCTATGGGGAAATAATGAACGGTGCAGAGCACTATATGGCACAGCTATGGGGAAATAATGATCTATTTTTATTTTTGAAATTCACCGGTAAATGCTGCATTTCCACCCTAGGCTTATACTCGAGTCAATAATTTTTCCCAGTTTTTTGTGGCAAAATTAGGGGGGTCGGCTTATACTCGGGTCGGCTTATACTCGAGTATATACGGTATGTCTAGTCGGCACGTGAACGCATGTACGTAAATCGCCAGCACGAGAGAAGCCTGACAGCATGCAGGGCGCACTGTGAGAACTCAAAAGTCTGCAGTCACAAAGAATGACTACAGACTCATCACAAACCTGGACATCCCCTTTAATGCTCCTAACATAAATAAAAACATGAGTTAGTCAGTATCACAAATAACATTTACATCCAGATACCTTATAGATGGCGTCGTCTCTTGAGCCGTTCTCCTTTTCTTCATCTTGTCCAGACCCCATGATGAGTTTTCTCATCCACAGCCGTCTCTGCAGACTTCCATTTTGTCCGCTCTTTTGCAGAAAATCTCCACATGATGCCCTTGAAGATACAAGTGTTATTATAATGCTCCTGAATGAAAAATTGCCACTCACTATATTGTCTGCATAAAATATTACCCCCACACTGTCCCTCTTATGGTACATGCTCTTTACACTGACCTCCCCTTTCCATACCGGCCCCCGTTTTCACACTGTCCTCTCAGTGTGTCCCCCCTATAGAGCCTAGTATTTATACTGTACTCTCTCATCACACTCCCCCTCCTTGGTATACTGTCCCCTCCTGGCTGTGCCCTTACACCGTCCCCCCATGCTACGCATGCACACATCCCAGCACTCTCACTCCCCGTTCTCTGTCCACATACGTTTTTCACATCGCTACTCATACTGTGTCTGTATACATTCCCCCGTTTGCTCCTCAAACTGTCTGCATCCATCCCCCATACTGTTTCCTCATATATGCCCCCCATTCCCCGGTATTGTTTCCTCATACATGCCCCCCATCTCCCCCTTTGCTCTTCATTTTGTGTCCTCAAATCTCCCCCACATATTAAATCCCCCATCCCCACTCCAAATATCACCCCACACATTAAACACCCCCATCCCCATGACAAATCTCCCCCCCCACACACACATTCAATCCCCCATCTCCCCTCCAACTCTCCCCACACACAATAAATTCCCCCATCTCCACTCACATTAAATCCCTTCCCCACAATAAATCCCCCCATCTAAACTCATTAAATCTCCCCATCCAATAATCCCCCTATCCCCACAATAAATCCCCCATCTCCACTCATATTAAATCTCACCCATCCAATAATAAATCCCACCATCCCCACTCACATTAAATCCCCCCCCCACAATAAATCCCCCCATCTCCACTCACATTAAATCCCTTCCCCACAATAAATCCCCCCATCTCCACTCATATTAACCCCTTTCTGACATTAGACGTACTATCCCGTTGAGGTGGGGTGGGCCCGTATGACCACTGACGGGATAGTACGTCATATGCGATCGGCTGCGCTCTCGGGAGCGCGGCCGATCACGGCCCGGTGTCAGCTGACTATCGCAGCTGACATCCAGCACTATGTGCCAGGAGCAGTCACGGACCGCCCCCGGCACATTAACCCCCGGCACACAGTGCACAGCAAAGTGTCAGATCAGCGATCTTACACTATAACATGATGCCCCCATGTGTTAAAAAAAATTTTTTTAAATTCCTAAAAATATATATATTGTTCCTATAAATACATTTCTTTATCTAAATAATAAAAAAAAATAAAAGTACACATATTTAGTATCGCCGCGTCCGTAACGACCCGACCTATAAAACTGTCCCACTAGTTAACCCCTTCAGTGAACACCGTAAAAAAAAAATGGAATAACATGCGATCAAAAAGACGGATAAAAATAACCATGTTAGCGCTGAAAACGTCATCTTGTCCCGCAAAAAAACATTCGCAATACAAAAGTCATAGTCCTCAGAATAAAGCGATGCAAAAATAATTATTTTTTCTATAAAATAGTTTTTATCGTATAAAAGCGCCAAAACATAAAAAAATTATATAAATGAGGTATCGCTGTAATCGTACTGACCCGAAGAATGAAACTGCTTTATCCATTTTACCAAACGCGGAATGGTATAAACGCCTCCCCCAAAAGAAATTCATGAATAGCTGGTTTTTGGTCATTCTGCCTCACAAAAATCGGAATAAAAAGCGATAAAAAAATGTCACATGCCCGAAAATGTTACCAATAAAAACGTCAACTCGTCCCGCAAAAAACAAGACCTCACATGACTCTGTGGACCAAAATATGGAAAAATTATAGCTCTCAAAATGTGGTAACGCAAAAAATATTTTTTGCAATAAAAAGCGTCTTTCAGTGTGTGACGGCTGCCAATCACAAAAATCCGCTAAAAAGCCCGCTATAAAAGTAAATCAAACCCCCCTTCATCACCCCCTTAGTTAGAGAAAAATTAAAAAATTAAAAAAATTTATTTATTTCCATTTTCCCATTAGGGTTAGGGCTAGGGTTAGGGCTAGGCTTGGGGCTAGTGTTGGGGCTAGGGTTAAGGCTACAGTTAGGGTTGGGGCTAAAGTTAGGGTTAGGGTTGGGGCTAAAGTTGGGAATAAAGTTGGGATTAGGGTTAGGGGTGTGTCAAGGTTAGGGGTGTGTTTCAGTTATAATTGGGGGGTTTCCACTGTTTAGGCACATCAGGGGCTCTCCAAACGCGACATGGCGTCCGATATCAATTCCAGCCAATTCTGCGTTGAAAAAGTAAAACAGTGCTCCTTCCCTTCCGAGCTCTCCCGTGCGCCCAAACAGGGGTTTACCCCAACATATGGGGTATCAGGACACATTGCACAACAACTTTTGGGGTCCAATTTCTCCTGTTACCCTTGGAAAAATACAAAACTGGGGGCTAAAAAATAATTTTTGTGGAAAAAAAAAGGATTTTTTTATTTTCACGGCTATGCGTTATAAACTGTAGTGAAACACTTGGGGGTTCAAAGTTCTCACAACACATCTAGATAAGTTCCTTGGGGGTCTAGTTTCCAATATGGGGTCACTTGTGGGGGGTTTCTACTGTTTAGTTACATCAGGGGCTCTGCAAACGCAATGTGACGCCTGCAGACCAATCCATCTAAGTCTGCATTCCAAATTACCCTCCTTCCCTTCCGAGCTCTGCCATGCGCTCAAATGGTGGTTCCCCCCACATATGGGGTATCAGCGTACTCAGGACAAATTGGACAACAACTTTTGGGGTCCAATTTCTCCTGTTACCCTTGGAAATATAAAAACCGGGGGCTAAAATATAATTTTTGTGAAAAAAAAATATTTTTTTATTTTCACGGCTCTGCGTTATAAACTGTAGTGAAACACTTGGGGGTTTAAAGCTTTCCCAACACATCTAGATGAGTTCCTTAGGGGGTCTACTTTCCAAAATGGTGTCACTTGTCGGGGGGGGGGGGGATTTAATGTGTGGGGGAGATTTGAGGACAACTTTTACAACTCCCTAACAAAAAAAAATTTTGGTTCCAAAATTGTGCTGATGTAAATTAGACATGTGGAAAATGTTACTTATTAAGTATTTTGTGTGACATATCTCTGTGATTTAATTGCTTAAAAATTCAAAGTTGGAAAATTGCGAACTTTTCAAAATTTTCGCCAAATTTGTTTTTTTTCACAAACAAACGCAGGTAATATCAAATAAATTTTACCACTATCATGAAGTACAATATGTCACGAGAAAACAATGTCAGAATCACTGGGATCTGTTGAAGCGTTCCAGAGTTATAACCTCATAAAGGGACAGTGGTCAGAATTGTAAAAATTGGCCCGGTCATTAACGTGCAAACCACCCTTGGGGATAAAGGGGTTATATATCCCCCATCCAATAATAAATCCCACCATCCCCACCCACATTAAATCCACCCCACAATATATCCCCCCCATTCCCACTCACATTATATCCCCCCCGCACCTTCGGTGTCTTCAGCTCCACTGGAGCACTTACCACCGATCTGCGTCTCAGTGCCTCTGCTCTGCAGCGTGGGCGAGTGACATCAGCAGCGTGATCACATGACCTGATCACGCTGCTGGCGTTGCTCTGACCCGGCAGTCAGAGCTTCAATTGTACACGTATCTCAGATGCAGTGCAATTGAACACTGGGAGCCGGCGCGCTGCAGCTTCTCTGTGCCGGCTGTCAGCTTGACAGTCGGCACAGAGAACAGCTGACTCCCAGTGCGGGGGGAGGCAGAATGCAGCCGCCAGGGGAGACACTGCGGACCGCCGCTTTAGGTGGCCCGACTGCGCCCCCCTGCCAGCTGCGCCCGGGGCACATGCCCAGCTGCCCCCCCCTAGATACGCCACTGCAGCACAGAGCCACATAGTATACAGCACAGAGCCACGTAGTATACAGCACAGACATGTAGTATATTGGTCAGTCACGTAGTATATTGCGCAGCTACATAGTATATTGCCCAGCCAGGTATGTAACAGGTTAAAAAATAAAAAATAATTGGCCAGTCACGTAGTATATTGCCCAGCCACATAATATATTGCCCAGCCACGTAGTATATTGCCCAGCCACGTAGTATACAGCACAGAGCCACGTAGTATACAGCACAGAGCCACGTAGTATACAGCACAGAGCCACGTAGTATACAGGACAGACACGTAGTATATTGGCCAGTCACGTAGTATATTGCCCAGCCAAGTATGTAACAGGTTAAAAAATAAAAAATAAACATACTCACCTTCTTAAGGGCCCTTGTGGTCCTGTGTGCGGTGCACGCGGCAGCTTCCGGTCCCAGGTTTGGTATGAGCGCAGGACCTGTGATGACGTCGCGGTCACATGACCGTGACGTCATGGCAGGTCCTTGTCGCATAGCATCCTTAGCATCGGAACCTGCCGCTTGCACTGCCGAGGACAGGACGACACTTCGGAGTGTGAGAATAACGTTTTTTTTTAAAATTATTATTATTTGTAATAGTAGATTTTTTTACTATTGATGCTGCATACGCATCATCAATAGTAAAAAGTTGGTCACACAGGGTTAATAGCTGCGTAACTGGAGTGCGTCACACCACACCAGCATTAACCCAGTGTGAGGGCTGACTGGAGGGGAGTATGGAGCGGGCACTAACTGCGGGGAGGAAGGAGTGGCCATGTTGCCGCCGGACTGCGCCCGTCGCTGATTGGTCGTGGACTCGTGGGCGTTTTGCCACGAACAATCAGCGACTTGGATTTCCATGACAGACAGAGGCCGCGACCAATGAATATCCGTGACAGAAAGACAGAAAGACACACAGACAGACAGATGGAAGTGACCCTTAGACAATTATATAGTAGATATAGCGCCTACATATTCTGAAGCATTTTACAAATCAAATGGTAAGCATCATTCAACAATTTTTAGAGGAGTGAGCACCCTATTTCCAAGCTAATAATCTATAAGGAAATCGAGGGGACAAATAAGGTAACAAGTGCTTGTAGCGTAGGGATATTCATGTAAAGCTTCATGAACCAGTCAACAGTCAGTATCTGCATATGTCCAGATACAGAGTGCTAATGAGGACATGAAAGGTGTGTAATTAGAAGATAAAAAGTCCCAGATTCTGAGGGAAATGTAGAAAGTGAGATCTGAGATATGTTAAGTTATGGAGGTGATAGGCCTATGTAAATAGATTTGATTTGACAGCCCTCTTAAAATTGTGGATACTGGGAATTAATCGGATTATCTGGGATAGAGCATTCCAGAGAACTAGTGCAACATGAGATAAGTCTTAGAGACTGGAATGTCAGGTTCGGATTATGGACAATGTTGGCCTTAAAACATTGGAAGAATATAAAGCACAGGTAGGGTGGTAGAGATGAGAGAGGATATATAGGGCTTGGTTGAATAGCAGATAGTAGTAGTAGTAGTATGTTATATTTTCATATGAGTGAGCAGTGACTGGTAATATTCATATTTCTTTGATATACCCAAGCAGCTTGTTAGAATGCATGAGTTCGTCAACAATGAGGGCAACATTTGTAAATCTGAGCCTTCCAAAAATATTAATGTATGTTATGTCTGTCCACGTTGTCAACTGCTATATTAATTTCCAATTACTCACTGGTATCCAGGTTCTATTTTTCCATGTTTTTACTGGATGTACCAAGCAGATAAATATATTACAGCTTCAATACTGTATAAACCATTGAAAAAAACATTCCCTGGTCACCCAAGCCATACCAATATCTACAGCTCAGATACACGCTGCTATGTAAAGAAAATCTTTTAACATCTTACATGAACACATTAAAGGGAATCTTTCATATCACCAAATGTCATTCACCTGCAGATATAGGGTTAATCTGCAAGTTATTAGCATTCCAATGTTGTTCGGCCGCCTTAATGAAAGTGCGGCTACTGGGAGAAATTAACTTTATTCCTCCCGGGAGATGCCTGCTTTCAGTCATAAAGGCTTGCCCAAAACGGCTGCAGACACTCACCTCGGCAGTTTGATTGACAGCTCACTCTGAAATGTATTTGTGCAGAAACAGCTGTCAATCAAAATACCAGGTAATGCTTTATGCCGCCGCTCACTGTGTACTGAGCAGTCACTCTATCAGACGGCTCCTGGGAGGAATAAGGCTCATTTTCTCCCTGTAGCTGCACTTTCCCTAAAGCGGACTGACAGCTTAGGAATACTATTAACCTGCAGCTCTTGGGGACATGACAGGTTCCTTTTAGCATGGTACATGAATGTGCACAGTGTGAAATGAGTAATACAATACAGATAAGTTTTATAGTATATTTAGCTAATACAGTCTGAGCCCAGTTATAACAAACTAGAGAACATGGAGTACAAAAAGCACCAACTGATTGTAAAAGTAAAACAATCATTTTATTAATACATTAAAAACATACAAAAGCAGCCCAATCTGAGGGCAAAATACCATAAAGAGGAAAAATAATATACATATGTATAGGGAACCTACTAATACAGCAGACTCTATGGACCAATACTACAATATATGTACGGGTGGGTACAGTTAATCCTGAGTATAGTGAGAAGGGGGGAGAGATACACTCTATATAGGTCTAACATCCAGACTCCATGTGTAACTATATACGGATGCTACCTTAATTACAAAGTCCCCATATTCACCACACCTCTAGATCGGATGCCATCACTCACCCATAATAACAAGTGTCCTAGGTCCTCCTGCTGACCCCTTGACGCGCGTTTCGCACGAGTGCTTCTTCTTCTTGAAGAAGCACTCGTGCGAAACGCGCGTCAAGGGGTCAGCAGGAGGACCTAGGACACTTGTTATTATGGGTGAGTGATGGCATCCGATCTAGAGGTGTGGTGAATATGGGGACTTTGTAATTAAGGTAGCATCCGTATATAGTTACACATGGAGTCTGGATGTTAGACCTATATAGAGTGTATCTCTCCCCCCTTCTCACTATACTCAGGATTAACTGTACCCACCCGTACATATATTGTAGTATTGGTCCATAGAGTCTGCTGTATTAGTAGGTTCCCTATACATATGTATATTATTTTTCCTCTTTATGGTATTTTGCCCTCAGATTGGGCTGCTTTTGTATGTTTTTAATGTATTAATAAAATGATTGTTTTACTTTTACAATCAGTTGGTGCTTTTTGTACTCCATGTTCTCTAGTTTGTTATATGCTTTAGGAGTAGTACACCTATGATCATTTTGGTTTCATCCATGTACGTACGGAGAGAGCAGGGCCTTTGCCCCTCTCAGTCTGGTTACTTTGCTAGATTTGTTGTGATTTTTGTTCTGAGCCCAGTTATGTACATTGCTGTATTGTTTTGCTTTTGACAGGCTGTAAGGATTGTATTTTCTGTTTAGGGAGGGCAGAGTATAGGATTACCCTTGTAATTGCTTACCTGATTTAGTAATTTCTTGTGTATACATATTTGGATTACTTGAATACTTAATACTTTTTGTGTTTATGTTACATAGTTTTATATACCTTTAGGCTATGTGCACACGTAGGAAATGTGGTGCAGAATTTTCTGCACTAAATCTGCATCTCCTGGCAGAATCCGCAGGTGCATTTTTTATGCGTTTTTGATGCGGTTTAGTGCGTTTTTTTTGTGCGGAACTGATGCGGATTTTGTGCAGTTTTTGTGCAGTTTTTACCACTGCGGATTTCTATTATGGAGGGGTGCAGAAACGCTGCAGAAACGCACAAAAGAAGTGACATGCACTTCTTTGAAATCTGCAGAGTTTCGGCGCGGATTTTTCTGCACCATGTGCACAGCTTTTTTTTTTTCACATTGATTTACATTGAACTGTAAATCACAGTGCAGATCTGCAGCGTTTCTGCAGCAGAAAAATCCGCTGCAGAACTGCACTAAATGTCAATTCTTTGTGCAGAACTGCTGCGTCTCTGCACCCATTCCATAATAGAAATCTGCAGGGGTAAAAAAAGGAAGAAATCTGCAAAAAAATCTGCAACGTGTGCACAGACCAAAAAAAGGTGCAGATTCTGACCTGCGTTTTCTGCCAAGAAATTCAGAATCTGCACAGGAAATTCCACATGCAAATCTGCAACGTGTGCACATAGCCTAATTCTGCACGAAATCTGCATCGTGTGCACATACCCTTAGTCATATAACATTAAACATTGTCGATATATCGATTTTTGTCCTCAAATACATAAACAGATAGATTTTATATTTGCCTGTAACCGTGTAATAAATATTTGTTCATCTTTCAGATGTCATGTTTTGTAATTCATTACTTTTAAGACCTTTTTTTAATCTACTGCTGATTAAATTTCCTGTCCACTTTTGTTTCTCAGCTGTTTGCCATCTTTGCCTTTGGAACTTGTGGTTCTTTCATTGGCGAGACAGCAGCAGTCGTGATGTGTAAGGTTTCAGAAACGCAGACAGACACAGATCTCATTTCGGTGCCTTTTTCCTACCCTTTCAGGTAATGCCTTGTCATCTTCACTTGATTCCCTGCCAGTAGAATAGAATACTGAAAGTTTTTTTCTGCCTGTTTTGCCTGATCAGTAAAGGGTTCGTCCAGGTACCCCTCATTGTATGTGTGTGCATGTATATATATATATATATATATATATATATATATATATATATATGTATATATATATATATATATATATATATATATATATATATACGCTGCTCAAAAAAAATAAAGGGTACACTAAAATACCACATCCTAGATATCACTGAATGAAATATTTCAGTTGCAAATCTGTATTCATTACATAGTGGAATGTGTTGAGAACAATAAAATATAAAAATGATCAATGTACTGTAAATCAAAATTAATATCCCATGGAGGTCTGGATTTGGAATGATACTCAAAATCAAAGTGGAAAATCAAATTACAGGCTGGTCCAACTTCAGTGGAAATGCCTCAAGACAAGGAAATGATGCTCAGTAGTGTGTGTGGCCTCCATGTACCTGTATGACCTCCCTACAACGCCTGGGCATGCTCCTGATCCTTATCCACAGCTGGTAATGGGCCTGCTCACCTGTGGACAAGATGACATCAAATGATGATGAAAACAAGCCAATGGAGGCAGTGTGATACTCTTTACAATGTTCTGCTGGGAAACATTGAGTTCTGGCATTCTTATGGATGTTATTCTGACAATCAGATCTACTTCTGCATTATTGCAGACCATGTAGAACCCTTGATGGCAAAGTTTCAGCAGGATAATGTGCTTGCCACACTGCAAAAATTGCTCAGTACTGTTTAGAGTAAGACTATATTCACGTAGCATTTTAGCATACATTCAGTGGCTCCACCGGGGCTTAAGTCTGAACCCTCCCCCCCCCTCCCCCCCCCCCAAAATGGGATTTGGGCGTCTGTACTGATGGGGTCATAGGCACTAATGATGCAGACGGAGTCATAATGTGCTCTGTCGTACATTGTTTCCGGCAGTATACACCTAGTTGAGGGTGGCAGAATGACATAGTTCATTATCTCCATTGGCGTATATGGCCAAAAATGATGTCCATCTGCATCATTACTGTCTATGTCCACATTAGTCTATATGTTTGAATCCCATTTTGTGGGGGTTCAGATGTTTTGGCAGCACCAGGGGGATCTGTGCAATATGAGCCAGGTGGTTTTAAGATTAAGGTTGATCACTGTATAGTCTGCATAAAAAGTGACATACAGTGGGGCAAAAAAGTATTTAGTCAGTCAGCAATAGTGCAAGTTCCACCACTTAAAAAGATGAGAGGCGTCTGTAATTTACATCATAGGTAGACCTCAACTATGGGAGACAAACTGAGAAAAAAAAATCCAGAAAATCACATTGTCTGTTTTTTTAACATTTTATTTGCATATTATGGTGGAAAATAAGTATTTGGTCAGAAACAAAATTTCATCTCAATACTTTGTAATATATCCTTTGTTGGCAATGACAGAGGTCAAACGTTTTCTGTAAGTCTTCGCAAGGTTGCCACACACTGTTGTTGGTATGTTGGCCCATTCCTCCATGCAGATCTCCTCTAGAGCAGTGATGTTTTTGGCTTTTCGCTTGGCAACACGGACTTTCAACTCCCTCCAAAGGTTTTCTATAGGGTTGAGATCTGGAGACTGGCTAGGCCACTCCAGGATCTTGAAATGCTTCTTACGAAGCCACTCCTTCGTTGCCCTGGTGGTGTGCTTTGGATCATTGTCATGTTGAAAGACCCAGCCACGTTTCATCTTCAATGCCCTTGCTGATGGAAGGAGGTTTGCACTCAAAATCTCACGATACATGGCCCCATTCATTCTTTCATGTACCCGGATCAGTCGTCCTGGCCCCTTTGCAGAGAAACAGCCCCAAAGCATGATGTTTCCACCACCATGCTTTTACAGTAGGTACGGTGTTTGATGGATGCAACTCAGTATTCTTTTTCCTCCAAACACGACAAGTTGTGTTTCTACCAAACAGTTCCAGTTTGGTTTCATCAGACCATAGGACATTCTCCCAAAACTCCTCTGGATCATCCAAATGCTCTCTAGCAAACTTCAGACGGGCCCGGACATGTACTGGCTTAAGCAGTGGGACACGTCTGGCACTGCAGGATCTGAGTCCATGGTGGCGTAGTGTGTTACTTATGGTAGGCCTTGTTACATTGGTCCCAGCTCTCTGCAGTTCATTCACTAGGTCCCCCCGCGTGGTTCTGGGATTTTTGCTCACCGTTCTTGTGATCATTCTGACCCCACGGGGTGGGATTTTGCGTGGAGCCCCAGATCGAGGGAGATTATCAGTGGTCTTGTATGTCTTCCATTTTCTAATTATTGCTCCCACTGTTGATTTCTTCACTCCAAGCTGGTTGGCTATTGCAGATTCAGTCTTCCCAGCCTGGTGCAGGGCTACAATTTTGTTTCTGGTGTCCTTTGACAGCTCTTTGGTCTTCACCATAGTGGAGTTTGGAGTCAGACTGTTTGAGGGTGTGCACAGGTGTCTTTTTATACTGATAACAAGTTTAAACAGGTGCCATTAGTACAGGTAATGAGTGGAGGAAAGAGGAGACTCTTAAAGAAGAAGTTACAGGTCTGTGAGAGCCAGAAATCTTGATTGTTTGTTTCTGACCAAATACTTATTTTCCACCATAATATGCAAATAAAATGTTGAAAAAACAGACAATGTGATTTTCTGGATTTTTTTTTCTCAGTTTGTCTCCCATAGTTGAGGTCTACCTATGATGTAAATTACAGACGCCTCTCATCTTTTCAAGTGGTGGAACTTGCACTATTGCTGACTGACTAAATACTTTTTTGCCCCACTGTACCTTAGCACTCATAGAGTGGTGCTTGACTTGTGTTGATTCTAATTTAAATTAATGTGAATTAACACAGCATAAGACGTGCAGCAGTATTTACATGCTCAGGTCTCAGAACTAGTGCAGGATGCAGCAAACCCATGTAGTAAAGATGGCGGTAACACAGACTCAAAATACTGATGAGACAGCCACTCACAACCTACCAGTTCATGGAAGGGGTGATTGCTTAGTATAGGAATGCACGAAAGAGGCTTGTATAGGGCTCTGGTCACACAGATATTGCAGTATCTGGCTTACAGCCTATTAGTGACGCCCATACTATTGGATTAAGCGACCAAGACCTCATATATTATGTATATTTTTTGCACTTCATTTTTCAAGGTGCAGCCAAGCCCAGTATTTTTGGACTTGTAAACTAGGGTGTCCGTTCTCATGAGGGGCACTTAGATAGTGCTGGACAGCATGCCTAATCTAATAGTATGGGTGAGTGAACTGGTAGGTTGTGAGTGGTTGTCTCAACAGTATTTTGCACCTGTGTTGCCGCCATCTTTACTATATAGGTTTGCTGCATCATGATAGTGCATTAGTTCTGCGACCTTTGCAGGTAAATACTGCTGCCTTTTGTTGCCGAGTTAACACCTTGTGTGAAGTAAATAAATGTATGACGATTTTAGCTCTTAAATGGAATTTGTCACCAGGTTTTTGCTTCCTAATCTGAGAGCAGCATTATGTAGGGTCAGTTTCCCTGATTCCAGCAATGCATCACTTACCTGGCTGCTTAGTGTAGTTTTTATAAAAATCGGAGATAATTACTAGAGAACTAGCAAACTTGCAGCCAGGTAGTTCATCCACGCTCTCACCATTGATTGACAACTTTCTGTTTATTGTGGGATTGCTACTCACTTGGGTGCATCGATACGCAACACACAAAGTGTTTCCATTTAAATGTCCATGGTGGTTTATTGGTGCTTCATAAACCAGGCGCAAGCAAATCAAAAACAAACAGCCTTTCAGTGCAGGCAAAAAAAAATAAACAGTTCTTGACAAAGTCTCTTTAGAGCCAGTCCTGGTCACACAGGCTGGATAGCATCCATTATGCCATCTGGGAATAACACACAGGAGGCTTTCTTCCTCTATACAGACAGACCATGTGTCAAACAATAGACTCCATTTTAACATGTGAACCACACCCAGAGGTGGGGTATATAGGCAGCCAGACCCGCCCATCCACCAGACTACCCATAAAACCTGGCCCAGATGCACCAAACAAGCCTCTTAGTACTATGTGCACTAGAGAAATACTCCAGGTTTACATCACAGACGACAACCACCTCTGTGAGACTTACCTCCCATCACCTATGTGTCCAGTAGTCACCTTAGATACCTCCTCCTGTGCTTAAAGCCGTGGGGCTTGGCATCTTCGTATACTAGACACGGGATTCTCAAAAGGGCATCGGCATTACCACGTAGCTTCTCGGCTCTTTGTTCCACATGTAAGCTGCAATCCTGCAGGGCTGAAAACCAGCAGATAACTCAAGCATTTTTCCAATTTTTCTCCCTCATCAACTTGAGTGGGGCATGGTTTGATACTAATTTAAACTTTCACCCTAACAGATAGTACCATAATGTGTCCACCTCCCACTTTGTGGCCAAGCATTCCTTTTCTACAATGGAATAATTATTTTCACAGCTTCCTACTAAGGTAGAGAATAGGGTGCTCATCCCCATGTATCTCTTTATCTGCTCGTTAACAGACTTCTGAGGCATCTGTCTAGAGTACAAATTCCTTCTTGACTTTGAGGGCAACTAGGACCGGCAGCTTACACAGAGCTACTTCCAGCTCTTGAAAGGTCATCTCTGCCTCCGCAGTCCATTTCGCCATCGCTGATTTTGTCCCCCTAAGGAGGTCAGTTAGGGATGCGGCCATCATGGCAAGGTTTGGAATTAGTATCCTGTAGTACCCCATGATTCTTAGAAAGGCTCTAACTTACTTCTTTGAGCGCTTTCTCGGCCATTGTTGGATTGCGTCCACTTTACTTATCTGGGGTTTGATCTCTCCTCTACCTACTACATATCCTAGCTATTTGGCCTTTCCCCATGCCATATTTTTTTTTATTTATCGAAAACACCACCTTCTTGAGAGCATCAAACAGCGCCTGGACCTTTCAAAGATAACCTCCCCAAACCGTGCTGAAGATTACAATATCATCCACGTGTGCTGCAACATAATTCTTATGGGGTGCGAGGATCCAGTCCATGGCCCTCTGGAAGCTGGCCAGGGCATCCTGCAGTCCAATCGGCATCAGGACGTATTGGAAGCATCCATTGGGCATAGAAAGTGCCGTTGTCTCCTTGGCTTCTTGTGACATGGGGATTTGCCAATATCCCCTTGTTAAATTCAAATCTTGACAACGGCTTCACAAGTTTCCTACGCTATATCAAGGAGACCCTGCGGATGTTAACCATACAGAAGTATGAACAGAGAGAACCCAATGGAGGCATGTGGAACCTCCCTGATAGAGAACATCAGATACGGTAGGAGACAGTCCCAGTCTCAACCGTACTTTTCTGTGACCTTTCTAAGCATACTCTTCAATGTTTTATTGCATCTTTCCACAAGGCCGTCCATGTGGGTTTGGTACACTGACGTCTTCAGATGTGTAATTTCCAAGGCCTTACACAATTTCCTTATCACCTTACTCATAAACAGTGTTCATTGATTGGTCAGGATCTTCTTTGGTCACCCTGCCCAGGAAAAAATGTGGACCAACTCGAGGGCTATACTTTTATACTTTTTGCAGAGGAGTTTCTTAAGGGAACTGCTTCTGGGCATCGCGTAGCATAGTCAAGAATGACCAATATATATTGATACCCATGAGCAGATTTAGCCAGGTGATTGACCAAATCCATGGCAATTTACTCAAAGGGCATTTCTATGATGGGTAATGGCACGAGGTGTCTTCGAAAGTGAGAGGTGGGGGTGGTTAGCCGGCATGTGGAACAGGACCTGCAATACTTTAAGATTTCTTGGTGACATCCAGGCCAATAGAACCTCTGCATGACCCACTATTTAGTTTTGTCCACCCCCAGATGGCCACCCAAGACATGTGAATGGGCCATGTCCAACACCCTTTGTCTATAGGGTCCGAGTACCAATGACTGTTCCACTATCTCCTCCTTCACTTTCGTAACCCGGTACAATAAGTCCCCACTCAACATAAAATTGGGAAATCTGGAGTCAGCCCCTGGCTCCTGCGTTATACCATTTATGACGGTTATATAATTGAACGCCTCTCTTAACCCCTTTCTGACATCGGACGGGATAGTACGTCCGAGGTCAGAAGCCCCGCTTTGATGCGGGCTCCGGCGGTGAGCCCGCATCAAAGCCGGGACATGTCAGCTGTTTTGAACAGCTAACATGTGCCCGTAATAGGCGCGGGCAGAATCGCGATCTGCCCGCGCCTATTAACTAGCTAAATGTCGCTGTCAAACGCAGACAGCGGCATTTAACTACCGCATCCGGCCGGGCGGCCGGGAAATGACAGCATCACCGACCCCGTCACATGATCGGAGGTCGGCGATGCTTGTACATTGTAACCATAGAGATCCTTGAGACCTCTATGGTTACTGATCGCCGGTAGCTGTGAGCGCCACCCTGTGGTCGGCGCTCACAGCACACCTGATTTTCTGCTACATAGCGAACAGCAGATCGCTGCTATGTAGCAGAGGTGATCGCGTTGTGCCTGCTTCTAGCCTCCCATGGAGGCTATTGAAGCATGGCAAAAGTAAAAAAAAAATGTGAAAAAAATATAAAAGTTTAAATCACCCCCCTTTCGCCCCAATCAAAATAAATCAATAAAAAAAAAAATCAAATCTACACATATTTGGTATCACCGCATTCAGAATCGCCCGATCTATCAATTAAAAAAAAGCATTAACCTGATCGCTAAACGGCGTAGCGAGAAAAAAATTCAAAACTCCAGAATTACGTTTTTTTGGTCGCCGCGACATTGCATTAAAATGCAATAACGGGCGATCAAAAGAACGTATCTGCACCAAAATGTTATCATTAAAAACGTCATCTCGGCACGCAAAAAATAAGCCCTCAACCGACTGCAGATCGTGAAAAATGGAGACGCTATGAGTATCGGAAAATGGCGCAATTTTTTAATTTTTTTTAGCGAAGTTTGGAATTTTTTTTCACCACTTAGGTAAAAAATAACCTAGTCATGTTAGGTGTCTATGAACTCGTAGTGACCTGGAGAATCATAATATCAGGTCAGTTTTAGCATTTAGTGAACCTAGCAAAAAAGCCAAACAAAAAACAAGTGTGGGACTGCACTTTTTTGCAATTTCACCGCACTTGGAATTTTTTTCCTGTTTTCTAGTACACGACATGCTAAAGCCAATTATGTCATTCAAAAGTACAACTCGTCCCGCAATAAATAAGCCCTCACATTGCCAAATTGACGGAAAAATAAAAAAGTTATGGCTCTGGGAAGGAGGGGAGTGAAAAACGAACACGGAAAACCGAAAAATCCCAAGGTGATGAAGGGGTTAAAGTTAGGTCCCTGTGTTGGGTCAACCCCAAATTTTCGCCGTTCACCCCTTACTCAGGAATGTTGGCCTCAGGGGACACTACCTCCTCATCCCCCACAAGAGCACAGAAGGGAAACCCTTCAGACTCTGGGTGTGGTGATATTTCTTAAGGGCCGATTAGTCTCTTATCCAAACCACTGAGCCCTGTCCCCAGGTCCCAAAACAAACAAAAGTCCCGGCCTGTGATAATGGGGTGCAATAAGTCCTGGACCATGCCGACCTCGTGGGACTCAGTACCTTTGGTCATTTCAATGTCCACTCTGGCCTTTGAATAGTCCTTAGCATCCCCATGAATGGCAGCAGCCACCAACCTTCTTCTCAGCTGGAGAAGAAGTGTGGCCCTCACGAGGGTTATCAAACTCCCTGAGTCTAGCAGTCCAGTCACTTTCCAACCATTCACCTTTACAGGAAAAGCTTGTGGCCCCTCGCTGGGTGGATGGTTCACACTGCAGGCCAGGTATGCATAGTATGAACAGCGGCATCCCAGGGTACAGTCATTCTACATGGAGGTCAGGGAACAACAGGCAGCTATATGGCCTGGGCTGTGACATTTCTAGCATATAATATCACCAGCTGGGACCCTGGGCATTACCTCCACCTCCCCTGCCCCTTTGGACCTTGGACACCCCACCCCCTGTTGGGACCCCCCAGTATAGACCTGTCCGACCAGGTCATCGGCATTTCGGGGATCACCCTGGGCAACCCAAGTCTGTATTGGCCTCGGAAGAGAATGCACGAACCGGTCCATCATCACTTGCTCTACCATCTGCGCAGGGGTAGAGGACTCTGGCTGCAACTATTTTTGGACCAGGTGTAGCAGATCAAACATTTGGGAGTGAGGGGGTTTGTCACGGTGATACGCCCAGCGGTGCACCCGCTGCGTCCTGACAGTCAACACCACCCCTAATCGCACCAAAATTTATGTTTGACATATTCCTTGGCGTTTTGCAAGGCTAAGTTTTAGTAGGCCTTCAGGGGCTCCCCTGTTAAGTATAGCGCCAGCACTTCTGCCCATTGCTCTGGCGGAAATTTCTCCCTCTCGGCGACCCTTTCTAAAACGGTCAAAAAGGCCTCTATGTCGTCACCCTCAGTCTTTTTCTGCAGGGCTCCTCTTACCGCCTTCTGGATGGAAAAATCAGTCGACCTTGGAGTCGGAGCTGCCACTGCACCACAAGCCACTTCTGCAAGTAGATCAAGCTGGATCTGTTGCATAAGCAGTTTATTCACCTCCTGCTGTGCCAGCTGTTGTTGTTGGTGCTGCTGCAACAGCTGGGTTTGCACCAGGTGTGTCACCAGGTCCTTCATGCTGTCTGACGTTATTTGCTGACTTATGGCCACCTTCACCCGGGACATGCAGTACTTCTGTAGCCGTCACATGTGTTCCTTGGCAATGCTGTGCACACTTCTAACATCAATTGTTGGATTGGTACTCACTTGGGTGCATCATCTGGCTACATAGGAAGCCTTTCCATTTAAATGTTTATACTGGTTTATTGGTGTTTCATAAACCAGCCACAAAAAAAGGAAAAATAAACAGCTTTTTAGTGCAGGCAAAAGAGTTCTTGACAAAGTTTCTTTAGAGCCAGTCCTGGTCACACAGGCTAGATAGCATCCATTATATCAACTCAGTCTGGGGATAGCACATAGGAGGCCCTTTTCCTCTACACACACAGACCATGTGTCAAACAGCAGACTCCATGTTTACATCTGAACCACACTCAAAGATGGGGTATGTCGGCAGCCAGACCCGCCAACCTCTTAAGGCTGCTTGTAGAACCTTGCCCAGATGCACCAAACAAGACTCCTAGTACTACAGTATGTGCACCAGAGAAATATTCCAGGTTTACATCACAGATGACAACCACCTCTGTGATACATACCTCCCATCACCTATGTGTCCAGTAAACACCTTACACTATACACAGTGTACACGGAGAGCTGTGTGAGGTTATACATGACTCGTCATTTAAAGAACCAGTAGATCTCTGCAGCACCTGGTAAAATAAGCAATTGCTGGAATCAGGGTCTGTCACTTGCCACTATATCATGCTGCTCTCAGAAGTTGTAACAAAAACCTAGTTGTAAATTCACTTTAAACCAGCAGAACTGTGCATGCAGCTTTGGACTGTCAGGCTGTGCAGTACAAGACTTGCGCACACAGCACTAAGCACATGGAGATTCAAGAAAGACTCTGCACTCGTCTATGGGCACTGAGTTATAGCTGCGTGCAAAATGAAGCCACAATTCAGCCATATAGATGGGACTTAATGCAATATATTATAATATTAGTCAAGATTTTAATTCTATACTTGAACTGTTAAAATAGGTGTACATAAGCTTTGGAGTTACTTTAAATGTCCACCAGTATAGAACCCCTGGCAAAAATTATGTAATCACCGGCCTTGGAGGATGTTCTTTCAGTTGTTTAATTTTGTAGAAAAAAAGCTGATCACAGACATGGCACAAAACTACAAGTCATTTCAAATGGCAACTTTTTGTCTTTAAGAAACACTAAAAGAAATCAAGAACAAAACATGTGGCAATCAATAGTGGTTACTTTTTTTTAACCAAGCATAGGGTAAACATTATGGAATCACTCAATTATGAGGGAAGAAAATTATGGAATCACCCTGTAAATTTTAATTCCCCAAACTAACACCTGCATCAAATTAGATCTGCTCGTTAGTCTGCATCTAAAAAGAAGTGATCACACCTTGGAGAGCTGTTGCACCAAATGGGCTGTCATAAATCATGGCTCCAACAGGAGAGATGTCAATTGGAACAAAGGAGAGGATTATCAAACTCTTAAAAGAGGGTAAATCATCACGCAATGTTGCAAAAGATGTTAGTTGTTCACAGTCAGCTGTGTTTAAAATCTGGACCAAATACAAACAACATGGGAAGGTTGTTAAAGGCAAACATACTGGTAGACCAAGGAAGACATCAAAGCGTCAAGACTGGAAACTTAAAGCAATATGTCTCCAAAACAGGAAATGCACAACAAAACAAATGAGGAATGAATGGGTGGAAACTGGAGTCAACGTCTGTGACCGAACTGTAAGAGACCGCCTAAAGGAAATGGGATTTACATATAGAAAAGCTAAACGAAAGCCATCATTAACACCTAAACAGAAAAAAACAAGGTTACAATGGGCTAAGGAAAAGCAATTGTGGACTATGGATGACTGGATGAAAGTCATATTCAGTAATAAATCGCGAATCTGCATTGGGCAAGGTGATGATGCTGGAACTTTTGTTTGGTGCCATTCACATGAGATTTATAAAGATGACTGCCTGAAGAGAACATGCAAATTTCCACAGTCATTGATGGTATGGGTCTACGTGTCAGGTAAAGGCACTGGGGAGATGGCTGTCATTACATCTTCAATAAATGCACAAGTTTATGTTATGCAAATTGCCTCTTCTGAGAAAAAGAGGACTTAAACTCTATAGCGCCACCTGTTGGAAGTAGCGATCCTACAAGTCACAATCAACTCTTTAACGAGTCGTGCAATATGACTTAGGATAAAAGCCAAATTAGTATCTCAATTCGCAGACACAGTGTTTCGGGCTGTTGGCCCTCGTCAGTGCGAAGCATGAGAACTAATTTGGCTAGGTGAGAGGCTCTGGACTGGGGTCTAAGGGCCTGACGAGGGCCAACAGCCCGAAACACCGTGTCTGCGAATTGAGATACTAATTTGGCTTTTATCCTAAGTCATATTGCATGACTCGTTAAAGAGTTGATTGTGACTTGTAGGATCGCTACTTCCAACAGGTGGCGCTATAGAGTTTAAGTCCTCTTTTTCTCAGAAGAGGCAATTTGCATATTATATTTCCCAGAGGAGCATTGTACGGCAAATAAGCCTCCTTACCTTGACAAGCCAGAGATGGTATGTCACTCTCCATAAGGAGAAACGTTACCCCTTAGACCCAAGTTTATGTTGATACTTTGGACACTTTTCTTATCCCATCAATTGAAAGGATGTTTGGGGATGATGAAATCATTTTTCAAGATGATAATGCATCCTGCCATAGAGAAAAAACTATGAAAACATTCCTTGAAAAAAGACACATAAGGTCAATGTCATGGCCTGCAAATAGTCCGGATCTCAATCCAATTGAAAATCTTTGGTGGAAGTTGAAGAAAATGGTCCATGACAAGGCTCCGACCTGCAAAGCTGATCTGACAACAGCAATCAGAGAAAGTCGAAGCCAGATTGATGAAGAGTACTGTTTGTCACTCATTAAGTCCATGCCTCAGAGACTACAAGCTGTTATAAAAGCCAGAGGTGCAACAAAATACTAGTGATGTTTTGTTTTTTTGTTTGTTTGTTTTTCATGATTCCATTTTTTTCCCCTCATAATTGAGTGACTCCATAATTTTTTCCCTATGCTTGGTTACAAAAAGTAACCATTACTGTCTACCACATTTTGTGTTTCTTAAAGCCAGAAAGTTGCCATTTGAAGTGACTTTAGTTTTGTGCCATGTCTGTGATCTGCTTTTTTTCTACAAAATTAAACAACTGAATGAACATCCTCCAAGGCCGGTGATTACATAATTTTTGCGAGGGGTTGTATTAATGTTCGAGCCCAAATGTTATTTTTTCCTACAGTCCCATAAATAATTACCATAACGTCAGAATTTCAGACCTATTTATATAAAAAGTAGTGTTTAATGGTATAAAACAATCTTTATCTGAGATTTTCCTCTTGGTAATAAAAATGTCTCAGCTAACCTGGTGGGTTGTAGTCTATAAGGGGCATAACTAACGCCATTCTGCCAAAGTATAATCTAATAAAAACATAATAAAGCATACACCATGAATGTATAAAACTAGACATTTCCTCATCCTGCAGTATTTGCTTAGCTTTGACATTCATTATTATGGAAGCGTTCACATTCATTATTTGCTTATAATTTGGCTACATGATTACATAGTAAGGGGTAAATAGTTGCTCTTGTATGCTGCCTCTACTCCGCGTCTGATTGTATCTTTGCACATGTCTTTAGGCTGTATCGACAGCGGTATGAGATGCCAGCCTGTGGGGACACCGAAAGTCGTATCTTGCACCTCTCTGGGGATTTCTCTGCACCAGCTGAATTCTTTGTTACCTTGTCCGTGTTTGCTTTCTTTTATTCCATGTTTGCATTGGTAATTTACTTGCTCTTCCATGAACGATACACTCAGATTCGGAGAGTACCAATTGTGGTAAGTGGCTCTAGTCATGTCAAGAGTTACTGGGGTCCTAAGTAAAACTAGGAGGACACGTCTTAATGTTGGATGTATCAGTAGTTCTTCTGACTGCAGTGGGGTTCCTTTATGATGACCTGATGCCTAAAAGCAATGTGTTGATTTTTTATTTTATTTTTGCATTTAAGCACTGAAAACCCCTTTAAAGGGAACCTGTCACCAGCATGATGTAGGGGCAGAGACCCTAATTCCTGCAATGTTTAACTTAATGGGCTGTTTGCTGCAACTTTAATAAAATCACTTTTTTATCTGCTGCAGATCTAGCCATTCCCTGAAGGCTGAGCTCTGTATAACCCCGCCCACACACCTTTGATTGGCAGAACTCTTGTGTATACCGTGCATAGGCGTAAAACTGCCAATTGGTGGAGGTGAAGTTATATATGGCTCATGAATATGGAGGACTGCATGGCAGCAGGTTTACTAGTCCTCTAGTGATAATCTGCTGCTGATAAAGCTGTGATTTTATCGTTATTGCAGCAAGCCAACCAGTAAGTGACACCGCTGAAATTAGGTTTGCTGCCATTACATCTTGCTGCTCTCAAATTATGGGGCAAAAACCTGATGACAGATTGCCATTTAAAGAGATCCTGTCAGCAGAATTTCACTATGTAAAGTACAAACAGGCCCATATTAGTGCTATAATACTGATTAAAATGATATGTTCGGTGAAGAAATCTGTTTTGTGGTTCTTGTGTACCATGCATGCGCAGCCACCACCATTTTGTGGGAGACCTAATGTTTTTTGGACACAAAATAAGTACTGCGCAGGCGCGATGTGTAAAATAGGAGGCAAATCACTGACGGATCAGTGACCTGTCATTCAAACAGGAGGCAGACGGAGGACCTGAGCAACAAGAAAAGACCCTGCCCATAGTCCCAGCCCGATGCACGAAGACATGATTACAGCAAAACTTTAGACACTCATTACACAAGAACAACAGTACGGATTTCTTCACCGCACGTATCATTTTCATCAGTATTACAGCACTAATATGGGCATGTCTGTAGTTTACATAGCGAAATACTGCTGACAGGATCTCTTTAATTACTAAAAGTAGAATATTATAAGTAATGTATCTGAAGAGCATTTTTATCCTTTTTCTTTGCATTTATTATGTTATGTTCCTATATAAAATATGTTGTAGTATAACATTAACGTTAGCTGATTTACACTAGATCTTCTCTATTAATCAAATACTGACGGCCTTCATGGTGATGTCATTTTGCAGGATCTTTGTGTGACCGGTGGCTTTGCCTTCTTGTGGCTTGTAGCTGCTTCAGCATGGGGAAAAGGTCTCATGGATGTGAAATTAGCTACTCACCCATCTAGTATCTTGTCGTCAATGCCGTTGTGCCAGCTGGAAAACGCGTCTTGCAGTGCCGGAGTTACACCATACTATGGCCTTGCCAACATATCGGTGGTAAGAGTAATCGCTAAATGAAATTCTGTACCATGTGCCAAAAGTGTTATATACTTGAGAGTATATACTATTTACTGAACTATACCTAATAAAGAACACAAAGAAAAATAGGAAAGAATTTAGTGACTACAGAATTGACAGAGATAACGAAGCTATTTCCATCAGTGCCGTAGACATAAATGGAGCAGCAGAAGTCATGTGTGATCATGCTATTCCATTCAATTCGGATAGCTGTGAGAAGGAAATGGAGATTGATGCGATCCCCAGCTGTCACATATTTAGCGCCTATCCTTTGGTTAGGTGATAATTTTTTTCTTACAGTAAACCCACTTTATAATTATACTGTAACTGTATACAGTATATGCAGATGTTTTCTCTCCCGTATCACCCCTACTCTGGAACCTTTTACCACAACACATCAGACTCTCGCCTACCATCGAAACCTTCAAAAAGAACCTGAAGACCCACCTCTTCAGACAAGCCTACAACCTGCAGTTACCACCGATCGACCAAACCGCTGCATGACCATCTCTACCCTCACCTACTGTATCCTCACCCATCCCTTGTAGATTGTGAGCCCTCGCGGGCAGGGTCCTCTCTCCTCCTGTACCAGTTATGACTTATATTGTTTAAGATTTTTGTACTTGTTTTTATTATGTATACCCCTCCTCACATGTAAAGCGCCATGGAATAAATGGCGCTATAACAATAAATAATAATAATAATGTTATATACAGAGATGTCCACCTCAAATCCGAAGGTACTAAATATGTCTACAAAAAAAGTGTGCTGGCATAGAAGAAAATCAGTAAAAACTGATGTCAAAACTGATCCCATAGTTTCTTCTAGAGTTGTATTAGTTCCACCAGCAGAAGTCTTTCAAGTCCAGACTGATATAAAAAGTGCTCAACTTTGTCATCACTGTTCGAGCCAATGCGAAGCATCAACTGGTCAGACAGAACGGCTATACTGTACATGAAGCATCAATGACTTATATCCCTGGAGGTCTACCAGTTTTCAGTTTAACACATTCCGTGCCAGCGTTCAGCACATGTGTTAGGAGATAGTTCTGCTACATCCATAGCTGAACACCGAATGGATAGTTTAGATATATCATTTAGCATCCAACAAGCAGGTACATGTAAGTAAACCCTTTTTTCAGTATAATTGGCCACCTATAAAAGAGTATAATATGTACTGTCCTTTTTTTGCATGGTGACCTACTAAAGAGATGAAGATTTCCTAAAGAAAATTATGTCCGATAAGAACAGCTGTGTGGGGACAGAATCAGTATAGAGCAATGATTTTATGTGTCAGGATAGGTAAATGACCAATGGCCACTAATTTACCGCATTAAAAGGGATAGCATGTCTTCATTGTCAGGACTCCACCAAACTAATCTACGCTATAAGTAAGAAATAGAAGAAACTTTCTTATTATTTAAATATGCATTTTTATCCACTTCTCTTCCTCCCCCTGCCCCTGAACTGATAATTTACTTATGAATACTGGTAATATCCATCTTGCTTAAGACCAGATAGACTGCCAACTCACTGAGGGACCACATTACAGCTACTTATCAAAGTCTATGGAGAGGGAAAGGGAAGAATGAGCAGAGCTAATGATGCAGATCTACACAGACTGTGATGCTTCTTTCTATTAAAAGCTTTATCAAGCCCCAGTGCTGGATTGACAGCTACACTGCTCAATACTGCAATGTTCCCCATGCTCCTGCTGCTTCTGAATATCTACTACAGAGACGGAACCATTGACTTGTATTGCCAATTTTTGATCTGACCCTCGGTTAAAAATCAGATATGTCTCTGATATTTACACTCAGTCTGAGAAAAAAAATCAGATACGTGAATGGTCTCATAGAATATCATTGGTATGAGTGCTATCCATGAAAAACACGGAGTGCACTCGTACGCAACAATCGGACATCTAAATGAGCCCTTAGCTTGAGCACAGTTAAGTCATGACTTTGCCAGAACTTCTGTCCTTATTTTGTAATGATTTATTTATTACAGTATTCTACCACATTTCTGTACTCTCACTTTTCCTTGCTTTCACCACAGCTCTTTGGATTTCTGAATTTTCTGATCTGGGCAGCGAATGCATGGTTTGTGTTCAAAGAAACTGCATGGAGCAAACCTGCCACCAGCAAAGAGGAGTCTGCTGAGCGTGGGGAGGCTGAAGATCTGCAGTGATCCTGTGCATCTAGATCAGGAAGCCGTTCTCTGACTGTGACTCTCTACTTGCTCCTTCGAGTGGACTTCTTAAGTGACTCTGCTTTTATTTACTTAGAATTGCTGAGTATTCTTATGCGGGTCTTAAGTCACCTTGTACCAAAAAAAGAAACAAATCCACTCCAATACAATATTTTTCTTACATCTTTCTGATTTCCAAAGTCATTAATCCGTCTCCAAGTTGTTACCTCCTCTGGTGCTATTTATTAAATAAAATGATGTCCACTTTCTGGTCTTGGTCAGACTCTTGCCTCCAGTAGCCCTGTCTGCGTGCCAACCACACAAATGCCTTAAATCGAGGAGTAGGCAGTTTTTTTCACAGCTACAATTCAATACTTTCTCTGAAAAATAACACACAGAATGCTAATTTTCCATCTGTAGCAGAAAACTGAGCCTTCTCCTTGGACTTTTGGTGAAGATTTACAGTTTGAACTCCAGAGGGTCTGCAGACCGGTTAATTTATTGATTGGGGCTAGTCAGCGCTTGGCTACCTTCAGCAGTTTCCTCAAAGAAATTGCTTTAAGCCCTTTGGTTTTGCATTTTCATTTTTTGCTCCCCTTCTTCCTAGAGCCATAACTTCTTTATTTTTTGGTCAAAATGGCCATGTGAGGGCTTGTTTTTTGAGGGCGAGTTGTACTTTTGAATGACACCATTGGTTTTACCATGTCGTGTACTTGAAAATGCGATGAAATTGAAATAAAAGTGCAATCCCACTGTTGTTTTTTCTTTGATATTTTTTTTTACTAGGTTCGCTAAATGCTAAAACTGACCTGTCATTATGATTCTCCAGGTCATTACGAGTTCATAGGCACAAAACATGTAACATAGTAACATAGTAACATAGTTAGTAAGGCCGAAAAAAGACATTTGTCCATCCAGTTCAGCCTATATTCCATCATAATAAATCCCCAGATCTACGTCCTTCTACGGAACCTAATAATTGTATGATACAATATTGTTCTGCTCCAGGAAGAAATCCAGGCCTCTCTTGAACCCCTCGAATGAGTTCGCCATCACCACCTCCTCAGGCAAGCAATTCCAGATTCTCACTGCCCTAACAGTAAAGAATCCTCTTCTATGTTGGTGGAAAAACCTTCTCTCCTCCAGACGCAAAGAATGCCCCCTTGTGCCCGTCACCTTCCTTGGTATAAACAGATCCTCAGCGAGATATTTGTATTGTCCCCTTATATACTTATACATGGTTATTAGATCGCCCCTCAGTCGTCTTTTTTCTAGACTAAATAATCCTAATTTCGTTAATCTATCTGGGTATTGTAGTTCTCCCATCCCCTTTATTAATTTTGTTGCCCTCCTTTGTACTCTCTCTAGTTCCATTATATCCTTCCTGAGCACCGGTGCCCAAAACTGGACACAGTACTCCATGTGCGGTCTAACTAAGGATTTGTACAGAGGCAGTATAATGCTCTCATCATGTGTATCCAGACCTCTTTTAATGCACCCCATGATCCTGTTTGCCTTGGCAGCTGCTGCCTGGCACTGGCTGCTCCAGGTAAGTTTATCATTAACTAGGATCCCCAAGTCCTTCTCCCTGTCAGATTTACCCAGTGGTTTCCCATTCAGTGTGTAATGGTGACATTGATTCCTTCTTCCCATGTGTATAACCTTACATTTATCATTGTTAAACCTCATCTGCCACCTTTCAGCCCAAGTTTCCAACTTATCCAGATCCATCTGTAGCAGAATACTATCTTCTCTTGTATTAACTGCTTTACATAGTTTTGTATCATCTGCAAATATCGATATTTTATTGTGTAAACCTTCTACCAGATCATTAATGAATATGTTGAAGAGAACAGGTCCCAATACTGACCCTTGCGGTACCCCACTGGTCACAGCGACCCAGTTAGAGACTATACCATTTATAACCACCCTCTGCTTTCTATCACTAAGCCAGTTACTAACCCATTTACACACATTTTCCCCCAGACCAAGCATTCTCATTTTGTGTACCAACCTCTTGTGCGGCACGGTATCAAACGCTTTGGAAAAATCGAGATATACCACGTCCAATGACTCACCGTGGTCCAGCCTATAGCTTACCTCTTCATAAAAACTGATTAGATTGGTTTGACAGGAGCGATTTCTCATAAACCCATGCTGATATGGAGTTACACAGTTATTCTCATTGAGATAATCCAGAATAACATCCCTCAGAAACCCTTCAAATATTTTACCAACAATAGAGGTTAGACTTACTGGCCTATAATTTCCAGGTTCACTTTTAGAGCCCTTTTGTATAGGTTCTATTTTGTCTTAAGTGGTGAAAAAAAAATTCCAAACTTTGTTTAAAAAAAAATTGTCTCCATTTTTCGTGATCTCGGGTTGGGTGAGGGCTTATTTTTTGCGTGCCGAGCTGATGTTTTTAATGATACCACTTTGGTGCAGATACGATCTAATGAATGCCCGTTAATTTTTTGTGTTTAATAAAAAAAACATTCAATCTTATCATAACAGATAGAAACATGGAATCCATGGTGCCTGCAAGTTTCCAGCCACATTTCTCCCCTCCCACTGACCTTAAGTGATAGGTCTCTACCTGTATATAGGGAATATGCAGCCAGGGACCCGACAAACTAGTCTCCAGCACGACTTGGTCCCCTGCGACTATTACACTATGTCTTTCTCTGAAACGCCGTAACATTTCAGAATTAAACATATATGGCTGGAATCAGGGCCGGCTCCAGGTTTTCATGGGCCCTGGGCGGATGAGTCCCTGTGGGCCCCTTTAACACATACCACAATTCATAATGCACCGATACGGCAGAGAAATATAGGTATAGTGCAATGCCAAAGATTTCAATTACTTCTTACATTACATGAGTGATATCTATTGTACATTCTACATTAGCTCAGAAACCGGACAGTATAGTCCTCTATACAGTATAATGAGCCCCATATATTGCTCCAAACAGAATAATGAGCCCCATATATTGCTTCAAACAGAATATTGAGCCTCATATAATGCTCCATACAGTACAATGGGCACCACAGAGTGCTCCATACAGAATGGGCCGCATATATTGCTCCATACGGAATTGACCCCATATAATGCTCCATACAGTATAGTGAGCCACATATAATTCTCCATACAGTATATGATGGGCCCCATCTATTGCACCATATATAATGGGCCTCATATAATGCTCCATACAGTATATGATCGGCCCCATACAGTATACTGAGTCCCATATATTGCTCCATACAGAATGGGCCCCTATAATGCTCCAAAAATAATTGGCCCCATAAGATGCTCCATGTATAATGGGCCCCATATAATGCTCCATATATAATTGGCCATATAAAATGCTCCATATATAATTAGTGCCATAAGATGCTTCATATATTATTGGCCCCATATACTGCTCCATATGTAATTGGCCCCATATACTGCTCCATATTGAATTGGCCCCATAAGATGCTCCATATTAAATTGGCCCCATATAATGCTCCCTATAGAATTGGCAACATAAGATGCTCCCTATACAATAGGCCCCATAAGATGCTCCCTATTAAATTGGCCCCATAAGATGCTCCCTATTAAATTGGCCCCATAAGATGCTCCCTATATTATTTGCCCCATAAGATGCTCCATATAGAATTAGCCCCATATAATGCTCCATATATGGGCCCCTTCTGATGGTTCCCATATATTGCTCCAAATATAAAAAAAATTGAAATACTCACCTCTCGTTGCTTGTCGCTGCTCTGGACTCCTCACCATCTTCCTGCTCTCTGTGCTGTGACTGCTCAGGCAGAGGGCGCGCACTGGTGACGTCATCGCGCCCTCTGACCTGAACGTCACAGTCAGAGGATGGAAGACGCTGCAGCTCTGGAATCGGGAGAGGTAAGTATCGGGGCCCGGAGCAGGTGGGGGGTCCACTCGCGGGGGCCGGCACTATAACACGCCAGTGTCCCTGACGGCGAGTGGGCCCCCTGCCTGCTCAGGGCCCCGGCACTTGCCCAAGTGCACCGGGTGCTGACGCCGGCCCAGGCTGGAATAATACAGCCAGTGTCTGATACCTGCTGCATGAATCGGGTAGCACCAACTGTCAGGTTCCCTTCATCCAAAAAGGTATTGGCAGCCAATAACAGTGCAGCTTTCAGTGTTCATAGTTCTTTTGAGAAATGAAATGTGAGCTGTGATTGGATGGATTCCATGAGCAACAATGACAGTTTTCCTGCAGCTAGTTTCATAATTCTGCGTTATAGACATGTATCCTATATGTTTACCAATACCAACATCACCACCTGGCTCTGTGCTGCATTTGTGCTTCAAGTCATTTGAAACAAAGTGACTCTCTTTTCTTTTAACCCCTTCATGACCCAGCCTATTTTGACCTTAAAGACCTTGCCGTTTTTTGCAATTCTGACCAGTGTCCCTTTATGAGGTAATAACTCAGGAACGCTTCAACGGATCCTAGCGGTTCTGAGATTGTTTTTTCGTGACATATTGGGCTTCATGTTATTGGTAAATTTAGGTCAATAAATTCTGCGTTTATTTGTGATAAAAACGGAAATTTGGCGAAAATTTTGAAAATTTCGCAATTTTCACATTTTGAATTTTTATTCTGTTAAACCAGAGAGATATGTGACACAAAATAGTTAATAAATAACATTTCCCACATGTTTACTTTACATCAGCACAATTTTTGGAAACAAAATTTTTTTTTGTTAGGAAGTTATAAGGGTTAAAATTTGACCAGCGATTTGTCATTTTTACAACGAAATTTACAAAACCATTTTTTTTAGGGACCACCTCACATTTGAAGTCAGTTTGAGGGGTCTATATGGCTGAAAATACCCAAAAGTGACACCATTCTAAAAACTGCACCCCTCAAGGTACTCAAAACCACATTCAAGAAGTTTATTAACCCTTCAGGTGCTTCACAGCAGCAGAAGCAACATGGAAGGAAAAAATGAACATTTAACTTTTTAGTCACAAAAATTATCTTTTAGCAACAATTTTTTTATTTTCCCAATGGTAAAAGGAGAAACTGAACCACGAAAGTTGTTGTCCAATTTGTCCTGAGTACGCTGATACCTCATATGTGGGGGTAAACCACTGTTTGGGCGCACGGCAGGGCTTGGAAGGGAAGGAGCGCCATTTGACTTTTTGAATCAAAAATTGGCTCCACTCTTTAGCGGACACCATGTCCCGTTTGGAGAGCCCCCGTGTGCCTAAAAATTGGAGCTCCCCCACAAGTGACCCCATTTTGGAAACTAGACGCCCTAAGGAACTTATCTAGATGCATAGTGAGCACTTTGAACCCCCAGGTGCTTCACAAATTGATCCGTAAAAATGAAAAAGTACTTTTTTTTCACAAAAAAATTCTTTTAGCCTCAATTTTTTCATTTTCACATGGGCAACAGGATAAAATGGATCCTAAAATGTGTTGGGCAATTTCTCCTGAGTACACCAATACCTCACATGTGGGGGTAAACCACTGTTTGGGCACATGGTAAGGCTCGGAAGGGAAGGAGCGCCATTTGACTTTTTGAATGAAAAATTATTTCCATCGTTAGCGGACACCATGTCGCGTTTGGATAGCTCCTGTGTGCCTAAACATTGGCGCTCCCCCACAAGTGACCCCATTTTGGAAACTAGACCCCCCAAGGAACTTATTTAGATGCCTAGTGAGCACTTTAAACCCTCAGGTGCTTCACAAATTGATCTGTAAAAATGAAAAAGTACTTTTTTTTCACAAAAAAATTCTTTTCGCCTCAATTTTTTCATTTTCACATGGGCAGTAGGAAAAAATGGATCATAAAATTTGTTGGGCAATTTCTCCCGAGTACGTCGATACCTCACATGTGGGGGTAAACCACTGTTTGGGCACTCGGCAGGGCTCGGAAGGGAAGGCGCGCCATTTGACTTTTTGAATGGAAAATTAGCTCCAATTGTTAGCGGACACCATGTCGCGTTTGGAGAGCCCCCTGTGTGCCTAAACATTGGAGCTCCCCCACAAGTGACCCCATTTTGGAAACTAGACCCCCCAAGGAACTTATCTAGATGCATATTGAGCACTTTAAACCCCCAGGTGCTTCACAGAAGTTTATAACGCAGAGCCATGAAAATAAAAAATAATTTTTCTTTCCTCAAAAATGATTTTTTAGCCTGGAATTTCCTATTTTGCCAAGGATAATAGGAGAAATTGGACCCCAAATATTGTTGTCCAGTTTGTCCTGAGTACGCTGATACCCCATATGTGGGGGTAAACCACTGTTTGGGCGCACGGCAGGGCTCGGAAGGGATGGTACGCCATTTGGCTTTTTAAATGGAAAATTAGCTCCAATCATTAGCGGACACCATGTCACGTTTCGAGAGCCCCTGTGTGCCTAAACATTGGAGATCCCCCAGAAATGACACCATTTTGGAAACTAGACCCCCAAAGGAACTAATCTAGATGTGTGGTGAGGACTTTGAACCGCCAAGTGCTTCACAGAAGTTTATAACGCAGAGCCATGAAAATAAAAATAAAAAATTATTTTCTCAAAAATGATCTTTTAGCCTGCAATTTTTTATTTTCCCAAGGGTAACAGGAGAAATTTGACCCCAAAAGTTGTTGTCCAGTTTCTCCTGAGTACGCTGATACCCCATATGTGGGGGTAAATCACTGTTTGGGCACATGCCGGGGCTCGGAAGTGAAGTAGTGACGTTTTGAAATGCAGACTTTGATGGACTGCTCTGTGGGCGTCACGTTGCGTTTGCAGAGCCCCTGATGTGGCTTAACAGTAGAAACCCCCCACAAGTGACCCCATTTTGGAAACTAGACCCCCAAAGGAACTTATCTAGATGTGTGGTGAGCACTTTGAACCCCCAAGTGCTTCATAGAAGTTTATAATGCAGAGCCGTGAAAATAATAAATACGTTTTCTTTCCTCAAAAATAATTATTTAGCCCAGAATTTTTTATTTTCCCAAGGGTTACAGAAGAAATTGGACCCCAAAAGTTGTTGTCCAGTTTCTCCTGAGTACGCTGATACCCCATATGTGGGGGTAAACCACTGTTTGGGCACATGCCGAGGCTCGGAAGTGAAGTAGTGACGTTTTGAAATGCAGACTTTGATGGAATGCTCTGTGGGCGTCACGTTGCGTTTGCAGAGCCCCTGATGTGGCTTAACAGTAGAAACCCCCCACAAGTGACCCCATTTTGGAAACTAGACCCCGAAAGGAACTTATCTAGATGTGTGGTGAGCACTTTGAACCCCCAAGCGCTTCATAGAAGTTTATAATGCAGAGCCGTGAAAATAATAAATACGTTTTCTTTCCTCAAAAATAATTATTTAGCCCAGAATTTTTTAATTTTCCCAAGGGTTACAGGAGAAATTGGACCCCAAAAGTTGTTGTCCAGTTTCTCCTGAGTACGCTGATACCCCATGAGTGGGGGTAAACCACTGTTTGGGCACACGTCGGGGCTCAGAAGGGAAGTAGTGACTTTTGAAATGCAGACTTTGATGGAATGGTCTGCGGGTGTCACGTTGCGTTTGCAGAGCCCCTGGTGTGCCTAAACAGTAGAAACCCCCACAAGTGACCCCATTTTAGAAACTAGACCCCCCAAGGAACTTATCTAGATATGTGGTGAGCACTTTGAACCCCCAAGTGCTTCACAGACGTTTACAACGCAGAGCCGTGAAAATAAAAAATAATTTTTCTTTCCTCAAAAATTATGTTTTAGCAAGCATTTTTTTAGATTCACAAGGGTAACATGAGAAATTGGACCCCAGTAATTGTTGCGCAGTTTGTCCTGAGTATGCTGGTACCCCATATGTGGGGGTAAACCACTGTTTGGGCACACGTCAGGGCTCGGAAGTGAGGGAGCACCATTTGACTTTTTGAATACGAGATTGGCTGGAATCAATGGTGGCGCCATGTTGCGTTTGGAGACCCCTGATGTGCCTAAACAGTGGTAACCCCTCAATTCTACCTCCAACACTAACCCCAACACACCCCTAACCCTAATCCCAACTGTAGCCATAACCCTAATCACAACCCTAACCACAACCCTAATTCCAACCCTAACCCTAAGGCTATGTGCCCACGTTGCGGATTCGTGTGAGATATTTCCGCACCATTTTTGAAAAATCCGCGGATAAAAGGCCTGCGGATTTTCCGCGGATTTCCAGTGTTTTTTGTGTGGATTTCACCTGCGGATTCCTATTGAGGAACAGGTGTAAAACGCTGCGGAATCCGCACAAAGAATTGACATGCTGCGGAAAATACAACGCAGCGTTTCCGCTCGGTATTTTCCGCACCATGGGCACAGCGGATTTGGTTTTTCATATGTTTACATGGTACTGTAAACCTGATGGAACACTGCTGCGAATCCGCAGCGGCCAATCCGCAGTGTGGGCACATAGCCTAATTCTAAAGGTATGTGCACACGCTGCGGAAAACGCTGCGGATCCGCAGCAGTTTCCCATGAGTTTACAGTTCAATGTAAACCTACGGGAAACAAAAATCGCTGTACACATGCTGCGGAAAAACTGCACGGAAACGCAGCGGTTTACATTCCGCAGCATGTCACTTCTTTGTGCGGATTCCGCAGCGGTTTTACAACTGCTCCAATAGAAAATCGCAGTTGTAAAACCGCAGTGAAATGCGCAGAAAAAAACGCGGTAAATCCGCCATAAATCTGCAGCGGTTTAGCACTGCGGATTTATCAAATCCGCAGCGGAAAAATCCGCAGAGAACCAGAATACGTGTGCACATACCTAACCCTACCCCTAACCCTAGCCCTAACCCTAACCCTAACCCTAACCCTAACCCTACCCCTAACCCTAACCCTACCCCTAACCCTAACCCTATTCTAACATTAGTGGGAAAAAAAAAATTTCTTTATTTTTTTATTGTCCCTACCTATGGGGGTGACAAAGGGGGGGGGGTCATTTATTATTTTTTTTATTTTGATCACTGAGATATAATCTATCTCAGTGATCAAAATGCACTTTGGAACGAATCTGCCGGCCGGCAGATTCGGCGGGCGCACTGCGCATGCGCCCGCCATTTTGGAAGATGGCGGCGCCCAGGGAGAAGATGGACGGGACCCCGGCTGGATCGGTAAGTATGATGGAGTGGGGGGGGACCACGGGGGGGGGGGGGGGTTTCGAAGCACGGGGGGGGAATCGGAGCGCAGGAGGGGTGGAACGGAGCACGGGGGGCGTGGAACGGAGCACGGGGGGGCTGGAATGGAGCACGGGGGGGTGGAACGGAGCACCGGTGGGGTGGATCGGAGTGCAGGGGGGGTGATTGAAGCACGGGGGGGGGGGGGTGATTGGAGCACGGGGGGAGCGGACAAGAGCACGGGGGGGAGCGGAGCACTGGACGGAGGGGAGCCGGAGCAGTGTACCGGCCAGATCGGGGGGCTGGGGGGGCGATCGGTGGGGTGGGGGCACATTAGTATTTCCAGCCATGGCCGATGATATTTCAGCATCGGCCATGGCTGGATTGTAATATTTCACCAGTTATAATAGGTGAAATATTACAAATCGCTCTGATTGGCAGTTTCACTTTCAACAGCCAATCAGAGCGATCGTAGCCACGAGGGGGTGAAGCCACCCCCCCTGGGCTAAACTACCACTCCCCCTGTCCCTGCAGATCGGGTGAAATGGGAGTTAACCCTTTCACCCGATCTGCAGGGACGCGATCTTTCCATGACGCCGCATAGGCGTCATGGGTCGGATTGGCACCGACTTTCATGACGCCTACGTGGCGTCATGGGTCGGGAAGGGGTTAAAGTGAATCTGTCACAAGGTTTTTGCTACCTAATCTGAGAGTAGTATAATGTAGAGATCCTGATTCCAGCAATGTGTCACTTACTGGGCGACTTAGTGTAATTTTTATGCAATCACTGTTTTATCAGTAGGAGATTATCACTAGAGGACTAGTAAACCTGCTGCCATGTAGTTTTCCACATTCCTAAACAATGTATAACCCCACGCCCACCACTGATTGGCAACTTTCTGCCCATGTACACACAAAGCTGCCAATCAGTGGTGTGGGCGGGGTTACACAGAGCTCAGCATTCAGACAACTACTAGATTACAGTGATTTTATCAAAAGCAACCCAGTGGAGTAGCCAAAATCTAGTTACAGATTTCCTTTAAAGGGAATCTGTCATTCGATTCATGATGCCCAAATTGCGGGCAGCATGAGTCAGAGTCTGATTACATGATCACAGCCGGATATATTTTTCTATGAAAAAATAAGAGAAAATATACTTTAAAGATTCCCCTCTGCTTTCAAACATGCCATAGTCTCACCCGTCCTTAAAAAGCCATCCCTTGACCCGAGCGCTATGTCCAGCTGTCGCCCCATATCGTTGCTCCTATTTGCTTCCAAACTGCTGGAGCAGCACGTCCATGCTGAACTTTCCTCTCACCTTGAATCTAACTTGCTCTTTGACAACCTACAATCTGGCTTCCGTCCAAAATTACTAACGACTTAAGGTACCTTCACACATAACGATATTGTTAACGATATCGTTGCTATTTGTGACGTAGCAACGATATCGTTAATGAAATCGTTATGTGTGACAGCGACCAACGATCAGGCCCCTGCTGGGAGATCGTTGGTCGCTGAATAAAGTCCAGAACTTTATTTCGTCGCTGGACTCCCTGGAGAAATCGCTGGATCGGCGTGTGTGACACCGATCCAGCGATGTCTTCACTGGTAACCAGGGTAAACATCGGGTAACTAAGCGCAGGGCCGCGCTTAGTAACCCGATGTTTACCCTGGTTACCATGCTAAAAGTAAAAAAAAACAAACACTACATACTTACCTACTGCTGTTCGTCCTCCAGCGCTGTGCTCTGCTCTCCTCCTGTACTGGCTGTGAGCCGGAAAGCAGAGCGGTGACGTCACCGCTCTGCTTTCCGGCTCCCAGACAGTACAAGAGGAGAGCAGAGAAGCAGAGCGCAGCGCTGGAGGACAGACAGCGGTAGGTAAGTATGTAGTGTTTGTTTTTTTTTACTTTTAGCATGGTAACCAGGGTAAACATCGGGTTACTAAGCGCGGCCCTGTGCTTAGTTACCCGATGTTTACCCTGGTTACCGGCATCGTTGGTCGCTGGAGAGCGGTCTGTGTGACAGCTCTCCAGCGACCAAACAGCGACGCTGCAGCGATTCGGATCGTTGTCGGTATCGCTGCAGCGTCGCTAAATGTGAAGGGGCCTTTACAGCCAAAGAAAGCTACATTCTCTATACTCCTCCATCTAGTCCTGTCCTCTGCTTTCGACACAGTTGACCACTGCTTCCTACTACAGATCCTCTCTTCCTTTGGCGTCAAAGAGCTTGCCCTATCCTGGATCTCCTCATACCTTTCCAACCGCACATTTAGCGTTTCCTACTCCCACACTACTTCCTCATCCCACTCTCTCTGTGTTAGTGTCCCTCAAGGCTCTGTCCTAGGACCCCTTCTCTTCTCAATATATACCCTTGGCCTGGGACAACTCATAACGTTGTGGCACCCCAGGAGTTCAGATGCCACAGTGCTATTGCCTTCCTCCAGGGAGGGTGATGCCATGCCTGGAAGCGAGAAGGAATTCCCTTAGCATGTAACACTAGCATAGGCCAGAAGGGTGAGCTCTAAACCCGGATTCAGGGTAGCTTCCCTATAAGTTTTAGCTTGGGGGAGGAGTTACGGTCAGTCTGTGTGAGACAGTGAAGGGAGAAGAAGCAAAGGAGAGAGAAACTGGGAGTGGAGCTTCAATTGAGCTCACCCCCAGGATTAAGCGCAAGAAACCAGACCCCGAGGTCCAAGGTTGTGTGGGAACTGTATGCCCCACAGCTGAAACCGGAGGGCAGGAGATTGCAGGTCTCCTGGACCATCTAACACCCGAAGGCACAGCAGCAGATTAGAGCCTGGAGTCACCACGAGAAAGGGACACCTGTAAAAAGGCTCGAGCTACCTGTCATGCGGATAGTGTCCCACCTGAGGGACAGATTGAGAGAGGGACTTGATTAAAGCTAAGGCATCAAGAACCTAGAATTCAGCGCAGAAGGGAAGGCTTCCAACCCCACCTGGCTAGGGGGATTCCGAACTGCTTCCAGGCTGTCCGGATTTCAAAGATCACCTGTAAACTGTGCCCCGGACTGCACTGACAATTAAAAGGTAAAGAGACTGCGAATCCTGTGTCCTCCAATTATTTCCTGCACCCCAACATCTACAACCCCTCATAGACTGTCCTGGTAACCCTGGGGCCACAGGTGGCGTCATGAACATTACTACATTAGACTTTATTTCCCACTACACTTCATTTTCTTTAATTGGACATCCAGGGCCACAGACCGGGTCACTGCCGCCGTGACCACCCCTTTAAGAACTGTGCCAACCCGGTACCAAGTATGCCACGGCCCTAGCTGGCGCTCCAAAGTCCTATGGCTTCCAGTACCACCTATATGCTGATGACAGTCAGATCTACCTCTCTGGCCCAAATTTTGCTTCTCTGCTGTCCAGAATTCCAGAGTGTCTATCAGCCATATCCTCCTTCTTCCTCAAGCTCAATGTGGCCAAATCTGAACTAATTAACTTTCCTCCATCTTGCATATCTTCCCTACCTGATCTATCACAATAAATGACATCACACTTAGGGCTCCTTCTCACTTGCGTAAAATACGGCCGAGTCTCGCAGCTTAAATCCCGGCTCTGCCACCGGCACTCCAGAGCGGAGCGTCGGCCACACAGCAATACATGGAGCTGAACGCTCCACTCTGGAGTGTCGGCGGCAGAGCTGGGTTTTAACCTGCGAAACTCGGCCGTATTTTACGCAAGTGAGAAGGAGCCCTTACCCTGTCCCAAAATTCCGCTGCCTTGGAGTATCCCTTGACTCTGCTCTGTACTTCAAACCGCACATCCAAGCTCTCGCCACCTCCTGTCGCCTCCAGCTCAAAAATATTTCCAGAATCCGTCCTTTCCTCAACCCACTATCTACTAAAATGCTTGTGCAACACCCCTCGGGCCGTGGGGTACTCGGAACAGGGTCGGATGGTTCTTAAAGGGGTGGTCACGGCAGCAGTAACACGGTCTGTGGCCCTGGGTGGCGCGCAATTAAAAGGGATGGCTGATGGAAAGGAATAAAGTTTATTTAGAAAAAGGGGATCATTCGTGACGCCACCTGTGGTACTCAGCCAGGGATGGCCGACGCTGCTTAAAGGGACCACTGAGGATGATGGTGATGCAGCTGGGATGGTTCTGCTCCCCACAGGTGGAGCGGGGGCCCAGGGATACCAGAACAGTCTGTGAGGGATGGTGGACATTGGAGTGCAGGAATGAGGTTTCAGGAACAACTAGAGGACTCAAGGATTGCAGTTTACTTTACCTTTAATCCCAGGTTGCAGGTGCAGTCCGGGGCACAAGTCACAGTTGGTGATGGAAATCTGGGCAGCCTGGAAGCAATTCAGGATCCTCCTAGCCAGGTGGGGTTGGAGGCCTCCTTGCTGCACTGTTCTCTGGGTGCTTGGTGCTTTTACTTCTCCTCAAGTCCCTCTCTCAGTCTATCCACCAAGTGAAACACTACCTGCATGGGAGGCAGCTTAAGGCTTGAGCCTGTTCCAGGTGTCACTCCCTCGTGGTGAATTCGGGCTCTGGTATGCTGCTGTGCCTTTGGGTGTCCTATGGGGCCAGGAGACCTGCAATCTCGCTGTCCTCAGAATTTGTTTGCAGGACCTTCAGTTCCCACACAACCATGGACTCCGGTGTCCAATCTTCGGCGCTCAGTCCTGGGGTGAGCTCAGTCGCAGCTCCTATCCCACAGATTCTCCTCACTTGCCTCTTTCTCCTTCTCAGTCTGCTCCCTCACACACACTAACTAACCCCGTCTCCAGACCAGAACTTATAGGGAAGTTCCCCTGAAAACCGGGTTAGAGCTCCCCCTTCTGGTCTGGAGTCTGGAAAGGTGTTGCATGCTGACTGTATTACCTGCTAAGGGGATCCCTCCTGCTTCCAGGCATGGCATCACCCCCCTGAGGAAAGCAATGCCACTCTGGCAACGGGACTCCTGGGGTGCCACACTTGTACATGCCCTAATCATCTCTTTCCTTGACTACTGCAACATCCTCCTCTGTGGCCTACTTTCTAACATTCCTGCACCTCTCCAGTCCATCCTTAACTTTGCTGCCCGACTAAATAATCTCTCTCCTTGCTGCACTCCTGCTTCCCCCCTTTTCAAATCCCTTCATTGGCTCCCAATTTCCCAATGTATCCAGTTCAAATTACTTACAGTAACCTACAAAGCCATCCATAACCTGTCCCCTCCGTATATCTCAGGATATCTTCCCACACGTAATCTCCAGTCCTCCCAAGACCTCTTTCAATCCTCTACACTTATTTGCTCCTCACCCAATCGCCTCCAAGACTTCCCCAGAATATCCCCCATCCTCTGGAATTCTGTGTCCCAACACGTCTAATTATCCACCACATTTGTCTCCTTCAGACGGAACCTGAAAACCCATCTCTTCAAGAAAGCCTACAACCTGCAATAACCACCCTGCCACCTCAATACCATCGGAGCTTCTGCAAACCCCAAACCTACTGTATCCTTGCCCATCATCCTGTAGAATGTAAGCCCGCAAGGGCAGGGTCCTCTTCCCTATGTACCAGTCTGTCATTTTTAGTTTGTCTACTGTAACCCCTTTGATGTAACCCCTTCTCATGGACAGCACCATGGAATCAATGGTGCTTTATAAATAATTAATACCGTATTTTCCGGCGTATAAGACGGCTGGGCGTATAAGACGACCCCCCAACTTTTCCAGTTAAAATATAAAATCTTCTTAAAAGTCGGGGGATCTTCTGATATGCCATCTGTCGTCTTATAGGGCCGGTGACTAATGTGCCTTTTGGGGGGGGGGGGGAGTGGTCCCGATGACGAAGAGGGGGGCGTCCCACAGGAAAGTGTGAGTGGAGTATCCCCCTACTTCCTCATTGTAGCTGCACCGTGGGGTCTCTGTGGTGGGAGCGGCGGCGGCTGCTCCTCTTTGTGCCGCGAGGGTGCTGTGCTGTGGGGCGGCGGCTCCTCTTCGTGCAGCGTCAGGGCTCTGTGCTGTGGGGCGGCGTATCTTCGTGCAGAGTCGGGGCTCCTCCGGCATTTCCTCAAAGCCCGGAGGCACCGGCAGCTCCACGACGGACGAAACATGTGGCAATCCGTCGCGATCCGTCGCTAATACAAGTCTATGGGAAAAAAATGGATCCTGCGGGCACATTTGCAGGATTAGTTTTTTTCCCAAAACGACGCATTGCAATGGATCTGAAAAGACGGACGTGTGAAAGAGGCCTTTGTCCTTCAGACTTTAGTGGAGAGATCACGGTGCTGCACGGGCCTGCGCTGCGGAAATGAAGAAATCTCGATGGCATAAATTTAAGGTTTTTATTACACCAACGCGATTCAGTGCAGGACTGGCACATTTTTGAAGTTAAAAAACAAATGTCAACATCAACTCTATCTGTGGTTTCCCGAATTCCACTACTTTTCCTTCTTAGTGTCCACTCTTAATGTTGAGGAGAGTATATTCATTTGTGCCACAGTACAATAACTATTGCACACAATAGTTCCACTATGGCACATACACAATTAAGCTTGGACTGGCCCACAGAGGAACAGGTGAATCCCCCAGTGGGGCCGCCAAGCCCCTACATGGACAGTGTTTGCTACAGAACATTTAGAGAGAATCTATCTAAAGGATTTCACTTCCCAAGCTATTTATACGCACATGCAGCAATACTTTTACAAGGCCAGTCCGTTCCTCGTTTGAATTGATATGCAAATAAGGCTGTCACTCCAGCTCTATTCCCCACCCAGTGCCGCCACCTCCTGCTTAATGCTACGTTCACACTATCAGTATGTGGTCCGTATTTCACATCAGTATCTGTAAGCCAAAACAAGGAGTGGGTGATAAATGCAGAAGTGGTGCATATGTTTCTATTATACTTTTCCTCTGATTGTTCCGCTTCTGGTTTTGGCTACAAATACTGATGAAAAATACTGCTCAAATTCTGACAGTGTGACCTTAGCCTAACCGACAGCCTCTATGTGTTGTGTCTTCAGGCAAAGGAGTCATCAGTCAAGCAGGAGGCAGTGCGGGGTGGGAAATAGAGCTGGAGTGACAAAGGCTTTCAGATCTACCATAGTTCTTCAGCCTCATTTGCATATCAATTTAAGCACTGATTTCTCAGAAAAAAAAGGAATGAACTAGTCATGTACGGGTATTTCTGGACTTGTCTTTGAAAGAATTACATGGTCATATACTTAGTTTAGGGGGCGAAATTTTGCTGAAAATTTCCTTTAACCCCCTTCACCACTGCTGGCGTATATTTATGTCAAAGGTCCCTGCATTTGATGCGGGCTCTGATCTGGAGTTCACATCTTTCCTCACACGTGATGGCTGATTTAACAGCCGCGGGTGCTCTACTCACGGCTGTTAACCTGATAAATCCCGGTCAGGACAGTAGAATTTAACTGGCACCAGCCGTAAACACGTCACAAATTCCACCCAACGGCGTACCTGTCAAGTGATCGAGTGGCGCCGACGGGTTATCATGAGCGCCGGAGGTCTGCAGAAGACCCCCTATGTCTGTCATTGCGAATCTCCTATGAACGGTGGATGCAGTCACGTGACCAGGGCAAAGCCCCCTAACTCATAAATAATGACCCCTAATTACTGTGCCCCATTTTGAAAGTATTTTTTCCCCTTGGTGCTCCCTAAAATAGAAATGATGCCCTCCTTGTTCCACCACCCACAAACCCGACCCCCATGGCCCCTGTAGCGCCCCTCCACCATGTCGCTATTAGGCTACGTTCACACTAGCGTTATGTTAGTGTGCGTCGGGTTAGCGTCGGGCGACGCAGCGGCGACGCACGCGTCATGTGCCCCTATACTTAACATGGGGGACGCATGCGTTTTTGTTAGTTGCGTTGTGCAACGCATGCGTCTTTTTTGCCGCAAGCGTCGGACCAAGAAAACGCAACAAGTTGCATTTTTCTTGTGTCCGATTTTCGGCAAAAAACGACGCATGCGTCGCAAAACGCAGCGTTTTTGCGTGCGTTTTGCCGCATTTTTGCGTGCGTTGTGCGCCGACGCAGCGGCGCACAACGCTAGTATGAACGTAGCCTTACATGGGCATATTTAGGGGCCATGGTACCGTAACAGGGTAGCCAGACCCCACAAGAACCAGAACGTGAATTGAGACGCTTGTTACCACAGCCTTATCACTAAGGGACCCTGAGGCAGGACATGATGGTGGCCAATGTGCACATAGTGCCACTTTTTATTAATGGCTAGACATGAGCTAACCTAAAAATATATATATGAAGCGGGCATGGTGCTTGGGCATTGAGAGGCGCACGGTGGCACTGGGACACAGCAGCTGACATGTTACATCAGGGGACCGCTGGGTGGCGCTGTGGTCGCCGGTACGTTATGTCTGAGTCTGACTGACACAGAAACCAGGAAACGTAACATCGAGGAAGTTGTGTCCGCGGAGCCTCCACATCCGGCTGCTCTGTGTCCCCGGGCCCGGCATCGTACGCGGTATGTCAGTGTGAGTGACCGAATGGCCATCTCTGTACACTGCCAGCACCGGCAGTCTGCACTCTGTTACCACCTGTGGTCCTCTGGCTGATGGCTCACTACAACTCCCAGCATGGCTGTAATCCCTGGTGATTATGGTGCCTATAATACCTTGCTTGTATGCCTATTCCCACACTACAGCACGCGCTTCATAAACACACCTATATATACATACATACTGTATATACACCTGTATATACACACACACCCACCTACCTGTACAGTTTGTGTGTACACACACACACACACACACACACACACACACACACACACACACACACACACACACACACACACACACACACGCACGCCCTGGGCAAGGACAGTATAGGGACCCCCTCTGTGTCTGTGATAGGACCTGCTTGCTGATTTGATGGTGGCCCCCTTACCTGCTGGGCGCCTTTGCAGCACACGTAGCACCAATAATATGTCTGCCCTGTCTGTGTATGAATTGTATACTTTCCATGAGTCTAGACTGCACATGTCAAACTCTGGTTTGAAAGGTGATTATATTTGTCCTTAAGCGCTGTCACCTCCCGGCGTCGCACCTTCAAATGTATCCTGGATGCTGATACAGTTGCAAGCAATGAAAGGGAGCCATCCACTCCTTCCGTCGTCACTCTCCCTCTGCGTCTGACATCTCCGCGCAATCACGTCACTATTTTGCGTCAGCTGTACAGAGCTTCAGAGCACTCGCTGCAGCGACCAGGGCAGCAGGGGAACCAGGATAGGAGGCTAATTCTTTTTCTTCATTATCATGTACGGAGGACTATGTGAGGACATTATACTGTAAGGTAATGCGGGGCCAATTATACTGTATAAAGGACTGTGCGGGGCCCATTATACTGTATGGAGGACTGTGTGGGGCCCATTATACTGTATGGAGGACTGTGCAGGGCCCATTATACTGTATGGAGGACTGTGCGGGGCCCATTATACTGTATGGAGGACTGTGCGGGGCCCATTATACTGTATGGAGGACTGTGCGGGGCCCATTATACTGTATGGAGGACTGGGCCGGGCCCATTATACTGTATGTAGGACTGGGCCGGGCCCTTTATACTGTATGTAGGACTGGGCCGGGCCCTTTATACTGTATGTAGGACTGGGCCGGGCCCTTTATACTGTATGGAGGACTGGGCCGGGCCCTTTATACTGTATGGAGGACTGGGCCGGGCCCTTTATACTGTATGGAGGACTGGGCCGGGCCCTTTATACTGTATGGAGGACTGGGCCGGGCCCTTTATACTGTATGGAGGACTGGGCCGGGCCCTTTATACTGTATGGAGGGCTACGAAGAGTTGAGGGGGTATACAATAGGGTCATTTCACCGTGCTTGTGAATAGGACCATAGAGGAATTCACTGTGGGGATATCCTAGTGTGTTTGGGGTCACCCTTGTGGACATGATACATTACCTGTAGTATTTATTAATTCAAAGTTTTTTATGCTTTGATATATATTTATATTATATTATTGAGCAATATACTTCTTACTGCTCTTAGATAGCATATGTTATTACAGTATGCCCCATTTGTGATTGTGTTTATTGTAGTCTAAGATCTATTTAATTAAAATGTACTTTGTTCGTGGAACACCCCCTTTAAAAATAAGTTCGTTCTATTTGATAAAGAAAAATGTCCTCAATTGTAGACATTTTTTTTTTTAATAAATATCAAGGTTGGCCCTCACCTTTGTCCAAGTTTTTAATTTTGGTCCTCTTTGTATTTGAGTTTGACATCCCTGCCCTAGACTATACATGCAGAAAAATAACAACCGGTGCATATTTCTGGGGCATATACAGTCTGTCCCAGTGTGTGTGAGCCTAGCCCAGCGTGTTCCCCGAAATTGTTCCTACCACACACTACAGGTTCCAAGTACCAGATGAACAGTAGATGAGACCAAAGTTCCTCAGTTCTGCAACAAGCTACTCATCACAACCTATAAATACAAGGGGAAATAATCACCCCAGCAATCTTCCGAATTGTGGCCCCATGGAAATATGGTCTGTGAATGATAGATCGGCAGCATTTATCACCTTTTAGGCTGGGGCGATACGGTGACTTTGGCCGTGACATAAGTCACATGGCTGAAGATTGGTGGTTATCGCCATTATATCACAGCACAATACAAGTGGATAGGGTTACATTGCTATCCTCAGGGTACAGGTCCACCACAAGAAAGTCACAGACATTTGCGTCGGGTTGGATATTTTGTGACTTGCCTGTCATGGTAGCCTTGGGGTCACAATGCGACCATATGCTCTTGTATTGCTCTGTGATGTGGCAGTGACACCCAGCGATCTTTGACCACAACACAGGTCACTCAGCCAAAGTCCCCGTGTAGCCCCAGCCTTATACTGACCTATCATTGTCATCAGTTGGTGGTTGGGATGTGGTGCTCAATAGGACCTCCACTGACTTGGTGGTTGGGATGTGGTGGTTGGGATGTGGTGCTCAATAGGACCTCCACTGACTTGGTGGTTGGGATGTGGTGCTCAGTAGGACCTCCACTGACTTGGTGGTTGGGATGTGGTGCTCAGTAGGACCTCCACTGACTTGGTGGTTGGGATGTGGTGCTCAGTAGGACCTCCACTGACTTGGTGGTTGGGATGTGGTGCTCAATAGGACCTCCACTGACTTGGTGGTTGGGATGTGGTGCTCAATAGGACCTTCACTGACTTGGTGGTTGGGATGTGGTGCTCAGTAGGACCTCCACTGACTTGGTGGTTGGGATGTGGTGCTCAGTAGGTCCTCCACCGACTTTATATTGATCACCTATCCTTGGGGCTCTGTCAGATGGCTGTATTAATCGGACCGCAATGTATGGACTGGATGGCGGCTGTCCTGACCCAAGCATGACTGCTTTATGTATTTCTATGCTGCTGTCATGCTCTGGCTGGGAGAGCCACGGCCAGTCCGAGCATTGCGGTCCAATCTCCGTCCGATTTAGAGGGCCGTCTGATTACGCCCTAAGAATACTTAATCAATATCTTTTTCCCGGACAGCCCCTTTAATGGCAGTGGTCGTTCTAGCACAACCCATAAAAATGCTTCCTACTCTGAATATCTTCTGCATTTAAGCCATTTAGCAACTCCCTGAAGTCATTAGTGAGTATAAAGCAGCAGAGAAAGCTGGAGAGTAACAGCTCTGAGCGCGGCTTCGTGTTCTCCAGTAACTTGTAAATGGCTTGCGGTAATTGCACAAGATATTTTCCATAAATTCAATGTCTAGAACACAGCAATCTTTTTATCTTGAATCCGTTTCTATACACCGCTGAAAGCTCACCAGGTATGTACTTATCCAGAGAAACAAAAAACCTCTCCCGCACGTACAAAGCATCTCCTAAATGCCGCAGATAAAGCTGCACGGCAAGCAGAAGCGAGAGGTGAAATCTTAGGATGTCATGGAATTTCCCACCAAATGATAAGGTGGTGCACCGTCCCTGTGGGAAGTTTCACAGGTAAGACCTTAGTGTGCCGCGACACCATAAAATGCCATATACAAGGTTTTCTGTTTTATTACTCGGGAGCAGCAAGTAGGTTATAGTTAATCTTTTACGCACATTATATACTGTAAATATAATCTACTGTGTGTGGAAATTGTCCGTGTTTTGAAAGGCTGTCTAAATGCTTTGTAGGCAATGCCGGACGTGTCGGCCCTTTATGCCCAACCTGGGGCAGAATCTCCACGGGTTCCAGATTACTGGCTCTACAAATGTCTGCGGAGGTTTAGCGGCTTTGTGGCACATGTTCTCACCCTTGGTTTCACCATCTTCTTAGTGATTCTTGCTCGGCCTGGAACTAGTGAGTACACGTAGCATTTAGATTCTAAGCTGTATATATTTTATAGTCATAATTTATACCATCCTGTCTTGTGTCCTTCTTTATATCATTCCAAGAATGTAAGGAATTAAGAATGTCAGGTTAAAAAGACAGGGGGAAGAATCAAGTATGATGTGTGCAAGATATTTGTCCAGACTTTTTGATCATCTAATCAGTGTTCTCGAACTAGCGCGCTTAAAATTCAGGGAAATATCTGGCATTTAAAGGCTGTTACCCTACAGAAATAGGAGCTGCTGGCTTTTAGTCATGGGTGGCATGCACAAGCAGTTCAATCGGTCATAGCATTGAGAGTGGCGGCTGTAAGCACACCCTTACACTTTGACAGTTGGTACTGCAGTGCACATCCAGATGTCAATCTGTACTTAAAGGCGTTGTCTACTACTAGGACAACCCCTTCTTGATTATTATTATTATTTATTGTTATAGCGCCATTTATTCCATGGCGCTTTACATGTGAGGAGGGGTATACATAATAAAAACAAGTACAATAATCTTAAACAATACAAGTCATAACTGGTACAGGAGGAGTGAGGACCCTGCCCGCGAAGGCTCACAATCTACAATCTACAAGGGATGGGTGAGAATACAGTAGGTGAGGATAGAGCTGGTCATGCAGCGGTTTGGTCGATCGGTGGTTACTGCAGGTTGTAGGCTTGTCGGAAGAGGTGGGTCTTCAGGTTCTTTTTTAAGGTTTCGATGGTAGGCGAGAGTCTGATGTGTTGTGGTAGAGAGTTCCAGAGTAGGGGTGGTGTGCGAGAGAAAACTTGTGAGGATCGGAGGTTGCGTGTAGGTAAGTACCGGGAGACGAGGTCACAGATGTATGGAGGAGACAGGTTGTGGATGGCTTTGTACGTCATGGTTAGGGTTTTGTACTGGAGTCTCTGGGCAATGGGGAGCCAGTGAAGGGATTGACAGAGGGGAGAGGTCGGGGAATAGCGGGGGGACAGGTGGATTAGTCGGGCAGCAGAGTTTAGAATAGATTGGAGGGGTGCAAGAGTGTTAGAGGGGAGGCCACAGAGCAGGAGGTTGCAGTAGTCAAGGCGAGAAATGATGAGGGCATGGACTAGGGTTTTTGCAGATTCTTGGTTGAAGAATGTACGGATTTGTGAAATATTTTTGAGTTGAAGTCGGCAGGAAGTGGAAAGGGCTTGGATATGTGGTTTGAAGGAGAGATCAGCGTCAAGGATTACCCCGAGGCAGCGAGCTTGTGGGACTGGGGAGAGTGGGCAGCCATGCACTGTAATGGATAGGTTCGTTGGGGGGGTCGCGTGAGATGGGGGAAAGATGATGAATTCTGTTTTGTCCATGTTAAGTTTGAGAAATCTAGCGGAGAAGAAGGATGAAATAGTGGACAGACATTGAGGGATTCTGGTTAGTAGAGAGGTGATATCTGGTCCAGAGATGTAGATCTGTGTGTCATCAGCATAGAGGTGATACTGAAAGCCATGAGATTCTATGAGCTGTCCCAGGCCAAAGGTGTAAATGGAGAAGAGCAGGGGTCCTAGAACTGAACCTTGCGGGACTCCGACAGATAGGGGGCGAGGTGAGGAGGTGGTGTGTGAGTGGGAGACGCTGATCTAAATGTTTGCCCCCCCTCCCAAAAAAAAAGCTTATACTCACCCCTTGTGCCCACATCATTCCAGCAGTGTCGGCACTCGTGGACCTGGGGCTCTTGTGCAGTTGTGGTGCCCCATCAATGCTGGCTTTATTTTCCCCACCTTAGTACGAGCCCTAGCTTCCTTTTCAGTTTGTCCGATGGCGGGGACAGTGACGCCATCGCTGATTGAGCGCCACGTGTCCTACAACCATGCGAGAGCCCAGACACCGTGAGTGCCGACACTGGGAGCCGAGTATAAGCTTTTTTTTTTTCTTATTTTACCAGGGCCAATTATCTAGATTAAGAAGGGGTTGTCCTAGTAGTGGACAACCCCTTCAAAGCTGCTGCTTACCATGTAGAAAAATATTTAGAATTGAGAGTCCTCGTTGGTTGATACCTTTTAATGGCTAACTGAAAAGATGGTAACAAATTGCAAGCTTTCGAGACTGCACAGATCTCTTCATCAGGCGAAGACTAAAACAAATCCTGAGGAATCACATATTTATGCACAACATAGTATAGAAAAAAAAAAAGAGGGGGAAAAAACCATGGATAAGCCAGGTGACATGAAGCAGAATTACCATGGGTGATAAACAGTTATGTCCATAAATATTGGGCCAATTCTTAGATAAGGATTGTTTTATTGTCCTGTGATTAGGGTCTCTGCTAGGGTTTCAGTTAGCCATTAAAAGGTATCAACCACTGAGGACTCTCAATTCTAAATATTTTTCTATCTACTGGCTAACACGGTACCAAGATATATTTCTTTCCTGCTCACCATGTACTAAAGGTACCTTCACACTGAACGATATCGCTAGCGATCCGTGACGTTGCAGCGTCCTGGCTAGCGATATCGTTGAGTTTGACAGGCAGCAGCGATCAGGATCCTGCTGTGACATCGTTGGTCGGAGCAGAAAGTCCAGAACTTTATTTCGTCGCTGGACTCCCGCAGACATCGCTGAATCGGCGTGTGTGACGCCGATTCAGCGATGTCTTCACTGGTAACCAGGGTAAACATTGGGTTACTAAGCGCAGAGCCGCGCTTAGTAACCCGATGTTTAGCCTGGTTACCAGCGTAAACGTAAAAAAAAAAAAACACTACATACTTACATTCCGGTGTCTGTCCCCCGGCGCTGTGCTTCTCTGCACTGTGTAAGTGCCGGCCGGAAAGCAGAGCACAGCGGTGACGTCACCACTGTGCTTTCCGGCTGGCGCTCACAGTCAGTGCAGAGAAGCACAGCGCCGGGGGACAGACACCGGAATGTATGTAGTGTTTTTTTTTTTTTACGTTTACGCTGGTAACCAGGCTAAACATTGGGTTACTAAGCGCGGCCCTGCGCTTAGTAACCCGATGTTTACCCTGGTTACCAGGGGACTTCGCATAGTTGGTCGCTGGAGAGCTGTCTGTGTAACAGCTCTCCAGCGACCACACAGCGACGCTGCAGCGATCGGGATCGTTGTCTAGATCGCTGCAGCGTCGCTAAATGTGACGGTACCTTTAGTTGTGTCTGTATCATCTCCGTACATGCACTCAAGACTGACAGCCGGTGTCTTTCGGGAGGCATAAGGGTCATCTTCTCATGGTAGTCACACGGCGGTCAATTAGCTTTGTAACGCTATTAACTAGCAGATTAATCCTATATCTCCAAGCTAATAACTGGGGACATGACAGGTGCCCTTCCAAGGGAACCTGTCACATTATCTGTGCCTTCTGAACCACAGGCACTATGAATCAGATCTGCCAACAGGCTCCCTTTACAGTAAGGTTCCTCCCTGGTAATTAGGATTGGAATTGCTGATCTATGCAGTTTCTGAACCTGTAAACTCAAAAGTGTGCGAATTCTGTGTAGCAACACACAGCAGCTGTTAGAGGAGTTATTAGGCAGGCGGCCAGATTTCTCGCTTCACGGAAAGACTGCACTGACAGATAATGAGCCTTAGAAAACAGTGCTGCCATTATTATGAGGAAATGTGGAAGAATTCAGATAGGAGATGATTACTTCTTATCTTAAATGAAGCCGACATTGATTATTTTTTCTTGTTTTATCTCAGAGATTAAAGAGTCACAATGCGATTAGTGGTGCAGTTCGGGTCAGAAGGCTTGAACGGGTAGTTTTTGCTGCATGTTTTGTAGTATATGGAGAAAAGTACAAAAATAATGAGTGATGGCCCATATTGTGGTTAGATACATTAGTGGATCATCACATGTGGAAAGACACATTAGCCCTACAGAGGCCAGAAGACTCCATACTTTAAAAAAAGGATTGAATATGGTAGGAAACTACTACTTTGTAAAGTAGGAAAGAAGTTGTTCAGGCATAAGTATCAGTTCTCACTGAGCCGAAATCCCGATCTGCGTACGCGCCGCTCAGCCCAATAATGTCGGCAGCAGTGCGGAATAATCAGTGATCAGTACAGGAAACACAGGAGGCTGGCGGTGAGGCTGGAGCAGAAGACCCTACTCCCTAGGCCCACCTCGATGCACAGATATATCATTACAAGGGAACCTTAGGGGCTAATTAAACATCAACCACTGATCGGATTCCTTCACCAGCGCCATTATGGCCATGCCTTTACTTTATAGTGCTAAATCCTGCTAAATCCTTAATTATGTATAAAATACACATGAAAATAAGAAGCTTTGTAATATCGCTTCTCAGAGTAATCTTCTTCTTTCTCCTCCTGGTCTGATCATTCATTTTCAGATTTCTCATTTCTTGGGTGAAATCTGTATTTAGTGAAGACAGATTGTTACATTCCTGACTCAGGAAATGACTGGTTCAGGAGAACTTGCAGCAGAATGGCTGTGTCTGCCTCTTGTTCCTTTCTCCATAGGATTTTAAAAGAACCAACTGTCATCGATCTAAATAATGGGAAAATCTGTCTCCTGATTAAAGATTGTACCCATTAATTGAGAATTCGTGCTCACTCCAGAGGCGAAAGAATCAGATTTCTCTGATAAGATGTATTACAAAGTTGCTTATTTCCGTGTGTACTACTGACTTATGCAATAGAGATTAGAATGGCTTATGTCTTTAATATGCAAATTGCCTCTCCAGAGAGGAAGAGGACTTGAACTCTATAGCGCCACCTGATGGAAACAGTAATCCTCCAAGTCACTTTAAGTAATTGGAGTGGTGGGACTGACAGTGATGGCTACCCCATTCCGGCTGCTAGATGTGTGCCTTATGTCTAGTTTTATGTACTCTCTCAGTTCTCAAGTATCATCTATCTGTAGCAGCAGAGACCCCATGACAAATTACAGGAAGTGCGGACAGGTGTTTGTCTTTGTTAGTCGCACCGCTTAAGGTGCTCTCGAACGTACTAGACTGCGTCTGGGTGCCTACCTCCAATAGGTGTATACAGTGGGTATGGAAAGTATTTAGACCCCTTTAAATTTTTCACTCTTTTTTTTTTTTTCATTGCAGCCATTTGGTAAATTCAAATTAGTTCATTTTTTTCTCATTAATGTACACTCTGCACCCCATCTTGGCTGAAAAAAACAGAAATGTAGAAATTTTTGCAAATTTATTAAAAAAGAAAAACTGAAATATCACATGGTCATAATTATTCAGACCCTTTGCTCAGTATTGAGTAGAAGCACCCTTTTGAGCTAGTACAGCCATGAGTCTTCTTGGGAATGATGCAACAAGTCTTTATCACCTGGATTTGGGGATCCTCTGCCATTCCTCCTTGCAGATCCTCGCCAGTTCCGTCAGGTTGGATGGTGAACATTGGTGAACAGCCATTTTCAGGTCTCTCCAGAGATGCTCAATTGGGTTTAGGTCAGGGCTCTGGCCGGGCCAGTAAAGAATGGTCACAGATTTGTTCTGAAGCCACTGCTTTGTTATTTTAGCTGTGTGCTTAGGGTCATTGCTTTGTTGGAAGATAAACCTGTTTTGTTGGAAGATAAACCTTTGGCCAAGTCTGAGGTCCAGAGCACTCTGGCAGAGGTTTTTATCCAGGATATCTCTGTGCTTGGCCGCATTCATGGTTCCTTCAATGACAACCAGTCGTCCTGTTCCTGCAGCTGAAAAACACCTCCATAGCATGATGCTGCCACCACCATGTTTCACTGTTGGGATTGTATTGGGCAGGTGATGAGCAGTGCCTGATTTTCTCCACACATACCGCTTAGAATTATCACCAAAAGGTCTATCTTCGTCTCATCAGACCTTAGAATCTTATTTCTCATAGTCTGGGAGTCCTTCATGTGTTTTTTTTTTTAGCAAACTCTGTGCACTGAGGAGAGGCTTCTGTTGTGCCACTCTGCCATAAAGGCCCCACTGGTGGAGGGCTGCAGAGATAGTTGACTTTCTCCATCTCCCTACTGCATCTCTAGAGCTCAGCCACAGTGATCTTGGGGTTCTTCTTTACCTCTCTCACCAAGGCTCTTCATTTAAGGGTTATGGAGGCCATTGTGCTCTTAGGAATCTTGAGTACTGCAGAAATTCTGTTGTAACCTTGGCCAGATCTGTGCCTTGCCACAATTGTCTCCAAGCCCCTTGGCCAGTTCCTTTGACCTCATGATTCTCATTTGGTCTGACATGCACTGTGAGCTGTGAGGTCTTATATAGACAGGTGCGTAACTTTCCAAATCAAGTCCTATCAGTTTAATTAAACACAGCTGGACTCCAATGAAGGAGTAGAACCATCTCAAGGAGGATCACAAGGAAAACGGATAGCATGTGACATATGAGTGTCTGAGCAAAGGGTCTGAATACTTATGACCATGTGATATTTCAGTTTTTCTTTTTTTTATAAATTTGGAAAAATTTCTACATTTCTGTTTTTTTTTAGGCAATATGAGGTGCAGTGTGTATATTAATGAGAAAAAATGAACCATTTTGAATTTGCCAAATGGCTGCAATGAAACAAAGAGTGAAAAATGTAAAGGGGTCTGAATACTTTCCGAACCCACTATGCACCCAAAAATGATGCCCTTCAGAGTGCACGTTCGCTCTGTCAGCGCCATTATAGTCTATGGCTATATAAGGTAAGGGCTCACTCAAACGAGTGTGTTATATGGATAGATGCTGTCTAAATAAGTGTACAGGTGAGCAGAGCTTGCGCCCATACTCTAGCAAAAAATGAGACATTTTGTCATCAGTGTGTTGGATTGGTGTGCCATCGGTGCTTGGGATCGGCGTGCCATCGGTGTTTGGGATCGGCGTGCCATCGGTGCTTGGGATCGGCGTGCCATCGGTGCTTGGGATCGGCGTGCCATCGGTGCTTGGGATCGACGTGCCATCGGTGTTTGGGATCGGCGTGCCATCGGTGTTTGGGATCGGCGTGCCATCGGTGTTTGGGATCGGCGTGCCATCGGTGTTTGGGATCGGCGTGCCATCGGTGTTTGGGATTGGCGTGCCATCGGTGTTTGGGATCGGCGTGCCATCGGTGTTTTTCCGGTATGGCAAAAAAGCATACGGATGTCATCTGTGTGCTGTACTTGTTTTACACAGACCCATAGACTTGCATTGGCCCCAGTCATCTGTTTTTAACGGTAAAAAATGGACATCTTTGTGTGGTTTACAAGTACACACTGTCCATGTAAAAACAAGGACATGTGCACAGCAGCATAGGTTATAATGGGTACGTGTGGTATCCATAAGAAAGGCAGATTGCACACATTCTGCAAACACGGACAAGTGAAGGCCACGTAGGCAGCTTGGTGGAGGCTAATTTTAGGAATCCTACTACTCAGCAGATAAGATTATAGAAATGTACAATTACTCTTCTTGCTCTATTATTTTTCCATATAAAAGAAGGCGCACAGGCAAATGCCCAATAACAGTTTCTTCCTTTTCCTTTTCTTACTCTACCCAGGTCTTTTCTCGTGGCATCCTGTGTTCATGGCTGCTGCTGTAAGTATCAATGTCACAAATTGTATATTTGGTTTTCTATATTTTTTTCTTTTCCCCTCTAATTTTATAAATGCTTTTCAGATGGGATACTACCACAAAGTAATAGAAAAAAAATCACTATTATGTTCTGTAATTTTTTTCGTGTAGTCGTCAGCCATTTCTTAGCGCTATCTGAGATCTGGTTGACACGCAGTGTGGTCGCCATTAAAGCTTCCTGCTTTTTTTTGTTACACAAAACAGGCGCAAAGTGAAGGTGTGCAGACATTTCGGATTATTATATATGTGTCTATGGTCCCTGTCCAGTGGTTTACACAATTTTATTTCTATTTGATTCTTTTAATTTTTTCTTTTGTACTTTTTCATTTCTTTTTTGACTTCAAGGACACGTTTAATCCAGTATTCATTTGTATGCAGATCCCATAATAGTGATGTGATGCGTGCCTAGAGATGAGCGGATCAGCCAAAATTCAAATTCACCTATTCGTACGAATTTTCCAGGGAAATTCGATTCTCAGACCAGTTGTTCTTTGCGGATTGAATGTTTCTTATTATGCTCTGGCATTTTTCCAAACCCCAGAGCATAATACGTGTAAGATGTTAAAAATAAAATAAATACCGTACTTCTACTCCCCTCACTGCTCAACTGTCAAGCTCCTCGACTCCTCACTGCCAGCCATCTTGTCCTCGCCACCTTTTCTGATCACTGCTGCTCATGCTGAAATCTCTGGGCCTCTCACGCTAGACAGGGACATCCAACGTTGTTGAGATCCTGGAGGGTTCATCACAAGCACGTGGAAGATCATGACGTGCACAGTGTCCTTATATACATGTGCGCAGAACCTTCCCGGACCTCATCAACGCTGAAAGTCCCAACTTAACGTGAGCGGCCCATAGATGTCAGCATGAGTGCCTGTGATAGGAAGATGCAGTGAGATCCTGATGGGTGACTGTGAGGAGCGGAGGGCCGGTAAGGTGACTATAAAGATTAAAGAAAATTCTAACCTTTTGATGGCCCTTTGTGGTTAAAAAAAATGCTATTTTGTTAAATCCGCCGGGAAGTGAATTACAAAAAAATCCACATTTTGGTAAATGCGAAATTCTGTAAAATGTTAGTAGAATTCTGTTTCTCTTGCATGTATTCGCTCATATTTACTGCTGACCTCTTTTACTAGTGATCTGCATACAGACGACTCAGATTCTGTCCTTTCAGCCTGCTCTTCCCTACAGGACAGTTGGATGCCGATGGTGTTCTCACAAAATCCGTGACAAAAGCTTGAGAGGCCAGTTGATGCTCTTATTTTATTCCATGACGGCATGGCTCAGTCATTTTGCAGAGCAGCCGAAAAACAAGCACCAGAGAATCCAATGAGTCGTGCCCCTTTGATAAAGACCATAAAAATTTTCACTAAATTAGCAGATTTAAAAAGAAAAAAAAACTTTTTGCATTCGGAGTGCACAGCAGTTGTGATGATTTCAGAAGGATCAGGCTGGCACCCTGCTTGCCCAGTCTCTGTATTGGCAGAGCGGTGCATTGCACGATCTGCCATTACCTACAAGCTGGTGAATGTTTTAGCTGCACAAGGCATCGAGTCAGAATATACATGTGGTGGTCGAGCAGAGGTTTCAACCTCTGGATTTGGTTCTATAAACATATGGATCAAATACATTAGTGTGATTGTCTCGTAATCAGGAAATGTCGGCACATCTTATACAAATTTACTCCAAATTACTGTATAAACCACTGAGAAAAATCCTAGTGAACAGAATGGATAAAGGTGACAGGAGTAGAGCACAAATTACTGTTACATCCGTGCGATGCAAAAGTTCATCTCTTAGTACACAGTCCGAACAGACTCACTGGTAAGGACCGGTAAAGGTTGGAGACGCCTGGTTTGGTCTGACATAGCTTGATTTATGCTGCCTCTTGCCAATAACAAGACTATAAGGTACAATAAACCACATATAACGCATGGATCCATCATTTGTTATATTAGGTTCTTGGTAGTGATGAGCGAGTGTACTCGTTGCTTGGGTGATCTCCGAGTATTTGTTAGTGTTCGGAGATTAAGTTTTCTTCGCCGCAGTTGAATGATTTACAGCTACTAGCCAGGCTGAGTACATGTGGAGGTTGTCTGGTTGCTAGGGAACCCCCACATGTACTCAGCCTGGCTAGTAGCTGTAAATCATTCAGCTGCCGCAATGAAAACTTAATCTCCGAACACTAACAAATACTCGGAGATCACCCGAGCAACGAGTACACTCGCTCATCACTAGTTCTTGGTGTAACCACACTCCAAGAGCAGAATTGGATACCGTGTACCCAAAATTGAGCATGATCTAATGTACTCCCATGAGTGAGATGTTTTATATATGTGGTATCTGCCTCATCATGTCACCTTACATTAAAGTCTTTTCATGAGAACAATAGTGTGGGCACTGGATTAGTGACGGGGGCCCACCTAATCTTTTTGACTGTAAAATGTTGCTCTTTGGGGTGTATTCCCGCCTGACTGTGGGTTTCCTGACCTGTAATTTGGGCTGCAATGCCCAGCCAACTACTTGTCTCTTGGACTGAACTAACAGCCTCATCTATTCCTATGAGATTGATAGTTTCGGTCCCGCGGCTGGGCCAGGTATTGCGGCCTTAACACAGACTGTAAAATAAGTGTGTAAATGAGGTTGGCTACAAAGAATAGTAAATTGTAGCAGTCGTTTGAATACCATTTATTGCACCTAATTGTTAGTATGCTGTACATTTATCCCCAATGTCCTGTGTAATTGTGTTTCCCATTCTTCTCTCCAGTATTGCTTATGTATGACAGAAGCTGTGCTGCTGTTGTCTCCGGAAACCTCGCCATTTTGCCCTCTTTCCCGCAAGTCCAAGACCCGTTTGCACTGGCTTATACAACTGTGTGTGCCGGTGTTTGCTGGAGTAGGTATAGCCTTTATTATATGGAGCAAGAACCGCAGTGAGCTCTCTCATCTGACCTCCTGGCACAGCCTTCTCGGGGGGCTCACCTTGATCACTACATGCTGCCAGGCGGTGTGTGGCCTGGCACTGCTCTTTCCACGCCTGGCGCGAGTCACTGCAGTATCGCGGCTCAAACTGTATCATGCCACTTGGGGTCTTTTAGTATACCTCCTTTCTACAGCCACAGTTCTCTTTGGATTGTGTTCTGACTGGTTTCAAGCACAGATCAAGGGACCTTTATGGTATATTTGCTTTGCCTTACCGCTGTATCCTGCACTGGTAATTATGAATCAAGTACTGGACATATATCTACCAAAGAAGAAGGCTCTAAGCAAGACCACAAGTATGCCCAAGGTCAAGCAACACAAGTTTCCTCTTATGTGAATGTAAGCCCCACATAGGATCTACTGGTCTTATTGCTTTATTGGGTTTTATTCTTACTCTTGTATTTTAAAGGTGTTGTCAACTACTGAATTACCCCTGCGTAATCCCTCCCGGGCCCCACTGAAAATCAAACCCAACTATAGTCTCTTCCCACAGTGGCGCCATACCAGCAATGTCAGTGCTGCTATTTCCAGTGGATCAGATGACATAGTGTCACGTGACTGCTGATAGGTTACATCCGTTACTATTTCATCCAAACAGATGTGCACTATTGATAATTTGCTGCCACTGATTGGCTGCAGCGGTAGAAACGACACTTGAACTATTGAGATTACCAGTGGCGACATTGCTGGATCGGCCCCACTTTGTGATGTTTGTATTGATTGTTTTTATTTACTGTGGGGCCCTTAGTGATTAAGCAGGGGTTATCTAGTAGAGGACAATCCCTTTTAAAGGGAGCCTGTCAACATTATTTCACACCCCAAACTATTTGCATGCACGTGTAGCTCTTGAAGACCAGTCCAACAATGCATTTACAAGGCTAAAGGCCCCTTCACATTAAGCGACACCGACAATGATCCGGATCGCTGCAGCGTCGCTGTTTGGTCGCTGGAGAGCTGTCACACAGACCGCTCTCCAGCGACCACCGATGCCGGTAACCAGGGTAAACATCGGGTAACTAAGCGCAGGGCCGCGCTTAGTAACCCGATGTTTACCCTGGTTACCATCCTAAAAGTAAAAAAAAACAAACAGTACATACTTACCTACAGCCGTCTGTCCTCCAGCGCTGTGCTCTGCACTCCTCCTGTACTGGCTGTGAGCACAGCGGCCGGAAAGCAGAGCGGTGACGTCACCGCTCTGCTTTCCGGCTGCCCGGCGCTCACAGCCAGAGCAGGAGGAGTGCAGAGGACAGACGGCTGTAGGTAAGTATGTACTGTTTTTTTTTTTTTTTACTTTTAGGATGGTAACCAGGGTAAACATCGGGTTACTAAGCGCGGCCCTGCGCTTAGTTACCCGATGTTTACCCTGGTTACCAGTGAAGACATCGCTGGATCGGTGTCACACACGCCGATCCAGCGATGTCAGCAGGAGTCCAGCGACGAAATAAAGTTCTGGACTTTATTCAGCGACCAACGATCTCCCAGCAGGGGCCTGATAGTTGGTCGCTGTCACACATAACGATTTCATTAACGATATCGTTGCTACGTCACAAAAAGCAACGATATCGTTAACAATATCGTTATGTGTGAAGGTACCTTAAGCCATTCCTTCCTTACTGAGAATTGATATGTAAATAAGGCTAAATAACTATTTGTAGATCTGAAGTCTCTGTCACTCCAGCTCTATTCTATGCCCAGCGCCACCTCCTTCTGCTTGACTGACAGCCTCTATGCCGTGTGACTTCAGGCAAAGGAGCCATTAATCAAGCAGCAGGAGGAGGCAGTGCTGGGGAATAGAGCTGGAGTGACAGAAGCTTCAGCACTACCATAGCCCTTCAGCCTCATATGTATAGCAATCGAAACATTGATTTCTCAGTAATGGAAGAACAGGCTGGCCGTGTAAAGGTATTGCTGGAGTTGTGTTTGAAAGGCTTACATGCGCTTATAAGGTTTGGGGGGTGAAATCTGCTGATTTCCTTCTAAGCTTTTGGTTTTACATTCCAGTACTGTAAATGTAGCTTTGTGATCAAGAAGATTGTCCTAATTGTATCTGTGCTTCGTATTCTATGTATGGATACGAGAAGTGCTGCTCTACCAGATTTTTTGTGTTTCTGACAACTGTATTTTGTGTGGTATTCATATTTGTTTGTTTGTTGTATCCTTGAGTCTAAAACATTGACTTTCTGACAATGTCTGCACTATCCTCAAGGGTTAATTCGTGCTACGAATGTGTACTTCTGTCTGTTACACGATGATGTGGTCACTGTGCTTCCGATGTCCAGCTTCTCCAGTAGCGAGAACATTAACGTTCTTACAAAGCATTCCATTTTAACATGATTTTTGGAGCTAAGTAGACTTTAATCTTTTTTTTCTCATGAACTTGATCACTTAAAAGCACTTATTACAGATCTTGACTACGGGTACAATCACGTCCATTGTGGGGCTTAATTGTGTATTGCACTCGCCACTAAGGCAATATGTCACTTGCACTGGCTATTCTAATAAAACGGATGACAAAAACTCAGACAAAATGGAAAATAATAGCGGAGCTTATGTAACTGTAGACCTATTGTATGAAGAGATTGCCATAGTGCAGATCACATTTGTTCCATTTCTGCCGCCCATTATCACAACTTGCCTTACTGTGAACATCGCACTTTCTGCAGGTGCTTTCTGTATCGGGTAAGTGCGGTTTGGGAGCACAATACATTTTTGTATACAAAGCTCAATAATGTGTCTTTTTAGCACAGCAGAGCTGAAATCCCCACTTCATTAGATGTGCACCATAGCAGGGGTAAGAGGAGAACCTTGTGTATGTGACACCAGGAATTATTTATCTTGGGCCTCTCCGTTTTCAGAGGCCTCTAAGGCCCATTTTTGCATAGCTGCAGGCCGCACTTTCCCAAACTGCTTTAATGAAAAATTGACAATTAGTTGTTTTGGGTTTTTTTTTACATCTTTAATGCTACAAAAATAAAATGGGCATAAGTGCATGACACGAAAAATCCTTCATGCTGTAAGAACCATGTGCAAATTAGCGTCCCTCCAGAAGGATGGAAAACTGTCTCAGTATTGCCATCTATTAGGAGCTATCTTATCCGTTAATATGTGACCCTTTAACTAACCTTACATATTGACTACTGATTAGTGATTAGTGAACATGCTGGGATAAGGTGTTATCAGAGCATGCTCTGGTTCTAACGGAGTGTCTTCTTAGTGCTCGAATAATATATTTGACAGCCGAAACACATGCATAGATTGCCCAACATCCGCAAAGACAGTCGGTTAGCACCCGAGCATGCTCGGATAACACCTCATCACTACTACCAATGATATTTCCCCAAATAATAGTCTCCTATAAAAGAAAAATCTCAGTTTTGTATTTTCCACGGTCATTTTGCAAGACTTGTTCCGGCTATGTTCACACATCATTTTTTTTTTCACCAATAGAAACTGAAAGTGCAAAAATCATAGCAAACAGGTTAGGCTACTTTCACACTAGCGTTAACTGCAATCCGTCACAATGCGTCGTTTTGCAGAAAAAACGCATCCTGCAAAAGTGCTTGCAGGATGCGTTTTTTCCCCATAGACTTGTATTGACGACGCATTGCCACACGTCGCATCCTTCGTGCGACGGATGCGTTGTGCTTTGGCGGACCGTCGGGAGCAAAAAACGCTACATGTAACGTTTTTTGCTCCTGACGGACCAGTTTTTCCGACCGCGCATGTGCGGCCGGAACTCCACCCCCACCTCCCCGCACCTCACAATGGGGCAGCGGATGCGCCGGAGAAATGCATCCGCTGCATCCATTGTGCAGTGCGTTAAACTCTAGCGTCGAAATCTCTGCCCGACGCATTGCGACGGGGAGATTCCGACGCTAGTGTGAAAGTAACCTTATTATTATTATACATGTACTAAAGACAAATCACATAAGTAATCCGCACCTTTGAAAAAAAAAAAGTTGCTGAATTTTTACTGCCAAGTGAGCAGGCGTGTGTGTGTGTGTGAGCATTGCCTGAAGGATCAGACATTACCTCCATTGTTTTTCTTTATCACTGATCCATAAGCCTGAATGGCTGATCACCTCGTGTGTAGAAGTTGATCAGAGTAGGACTTGCATTGAGCTTACCAGACAGACGCACAGATCTGTTAAACGCATATAATAATTAGTTACGTCTTGTCCGCTTTAATAACGGGCAGCACACGGTTGAGAAATACTTTTCTGTCCCTGTAGACTAGCGTCCTCCAATAGGTGGCACTAGACAGACTGGTTTCCTACCTACGAGAAGATCGCTAGTTTGGATACACGTTTTCCAAGGCCTAATTTGTAAGACTTCCCAGTAGTCTCTCCATGAAAAATAGTGTCTCCCCAGATGTAAAACCTGTGTCATTTCTGCTATAACCTAGTTTAATTAAAAATAAGAACTCAAGCCCGTATATTGAGCCACGTAAAGTGAGCACAGACCCCATAATTGTCTTACAACTGGGGTCATCGATGAACTCAATTAACTTTAATGGGGTCTCTTGGGGCTCCAGTCTATTTTATGGAAACTGTCTGAGACCCCTAATATATACGAACATGATATATATGTACATGAGCAGAGCCCTAGTCTACTATGTCGTTTTTACCGATTACCCTACAAAAATTGTGTACATTTTAAGTCTTACTGATATGATAAATAATGAATGTATCTTTTTATGTATGTAATGTATATTTTACCTTTTTATATTATTTCATGTATGGCACCTATGCAAATTTACGGTGGAAAAGCACATGTCTATGCAGGCAGAATGCCGACCGTGTGAATGTATCCGTGTAGTATTGAGTTATTGCACTCCTTCGTGTTCAGTCCTTTTATTTATCATTCTATTGCTCTTTTGCTGTGCTGTAAACTTGCGTGTTGGTGTCGGGTGTCCTATTTTCTAAAACTCTAGGTATACGCCTGCAGACACAAGGCTATATATCTTCTTCATGTCACTGTTACTTTATATTTATTACATTTTTATCAAGTCTTTGTATCTTCTGTCATCAAATAAATTTATTTTTAATGACTACACTGACATTTGGGCTACTTCTGTTTCTCCGATTGCGCAGTGCTCCAATATATTTTTTGTATATTTGGGTTCCTCAGGATCTCGGCTTGTAGTCATTAAATGGGAGAAATCAGGGTTTAGATCCCGCAGCTGAAAATATTCGACAGTCGTGTGACGATCACACAAGTTCATGGCTTTTTACAGTGAAATCCTCCGAACCGTCTCTTATAATGAGTCATTATATCTTCGTGATCATCATATGACTGAGGATGAAGATGCCAGTCTGTCGTCTCTTAAACATTATATAGGGGCGGTCGCCCGCTCTATGTAAGTGTCGGGAAGCAGCTATGTAAGAGTTAACTCCTACTGAGATGCACATTAGATTAATTTGAATGGCGAGCATTCGGTAAGGACGGAGGCTTCACCGAGTTAGAAAAGCTGAACCAGAGCCAACTTCTCTTTAAAAAATAATCACAACCTTAAATTGTTGAACGCTTTGCTGAGACTTTGACAAACAATAGTGGCCTGATGCGGGAAAGCGTCATTAATAGTTGCACTGCAGAGCATCATATTTCTGCATAATGTGCTGTTTAAAGAGAACCAGTCATGTTGGCACCTGATCTGCAGGAGGGATGTTACAGATCAGGAGGAGCTGAAGACCTACCGTATATCATTATGTGATAAGCACGGACCTATGTGGAGCGGGGTTTCACAACGCCGTATGTTTGTGATCTGGAAACCGCCCCACAAATCCAGAGCCTCTGACCTTCGTTTTAATGTCTTCGTTTTCTATAATTACCTCTGGACAGTTGTCCCCAAACAAGGGTGATGTCCGCAGCTGTTCATTCATTCCTAGAACAGAAGGATCTATTCTCAGCTAGATGTTCAGTTGGAGTGAATTTGAGAAGACCTGAAGGTAAAATGTAGCTTTCATTTGAAGGGTTATTGCTAGTGATGAGCTGGGATAAGGTGTTATCTGAGCATGCTTGGGTGCTAACAGAGTGACATCAGCGTGCTGAAATAATATGTTTGAGTCCCCGCTCCTGCAGGTCTCCTGGCTGTTCGACAGCCGCAACACATGCATTGAAGAGCCACGAGACATGCAGGAGCGGGGACTCGAACATATTAGCACGCTCGGATCACACCTTATCTCAGCATGTTCGCTCATCACTATTTAATTACATATTTTGAAAATGAAACAATTTAGTGCAAAATGTGAAAAAAGAACTATAAACACTGCAATAGCCAAAACGTCACTTTTTTTGGTCCTTGACTTTTTGTATAGATTTAAAGAACCTTTGAGTATGTGCATAAGATGTCTGCTTATTACAGAGCTGTTCTTTTCTTTACATTAGTGCCTACTTACATTTTGAAAATTAATCATGTGGTCTGTCAACTTATAACAAACACAAATTGCTTTATTTTTCACTGTACTTTTTTCAGAATTTTTTTTAGAATGCCATAAATTAGCATGAATGTTTAAACAAAAAGCCCCCAAATTTTGAACCTGATAAGAAGTCTTCATTGAAGTACAGATAAAGCTATTCAGCCGCCCTGATTGATTGGTCTTGGACTCTCATCTCTATGCAGCCTCAGATTGGCCCATCAGTGGACCCCTGGAACCAACAAAGCCCCCTGTACCAGCAGCATGTAGACTATCCAGAAATCCTCACACCCACAGGCAGCACACACTTCATTGCAGTCAGGTTGTTACTCGTGGGGCTCATCACATCCTTCCAGGAGTCCCACTTTCTGTTCAAGAATATCTCGCTGCTCAAGCAATTTGGAACGTTCTGTCGCCCACCCACGTTCTCGGCCTGCAGAGCAGGCCTCTCTCTAGGGGCCAAAAAGAAGCAGCTGAGATCTGCGAGCCACTGCAAGAAAAAAAATCATTACGTTTCAACAGTTCTGCATGAGAATAAAGATGGTGTTACCACTCCACATTCTAGAGCAAATGGTAATGACAGGTCAGTCAGCAGTATAAGGACAGTCTAACATACACACGGCCATGTCGGTGCACAGTCTAACGTACACACGGCCATGTCGGTGCACAGTCTAACGTACACACGGCCATGTCGGTGCACAGTCTAACGTACACACGGCCATGTCAGTGCACAGTCTAACAGACACACGGCCGCCATGTCAGTGCACAGTCTAACGTACACACGGCCATGTCAGTGCACAGTCTAACGTACACACAGCCGCCATGTCAGTGCACAGTCTAACATACACACGGCCGCCATGTTAGTGCACAGTCTAAACGTATACATGGCCGCCATGTAAGTGCACAGTCAAACGTACACACGGCCGCCATGTCAGTGCACAGTCAAACGTACACACGGCCGCCATGTCAGTGCACAGTCTAATGTACACAGGGCCACCATGTCAGTGCACAGTTTAACGTACACACGGCCACCATGTCAGTGCACAGTTTAACGTACACATGGCCACCATGTCAGTGCACAGTCTAACATACACACGGCCGCCATGTCAGTGCACAGTTTAATGTACACACGACCACCATGTCAGTGCACAGTCTAACGTACACTCGGCCGCCATGTCAGTGCACAGTCTAACGTACACACGGCCGCCATGTCAGTGCACAGTCTAACATACACACGGCCGCCATGTCAGTGCACAGTCTAACATACATACGGCCGCCATGTCAGTGCACTGTCTAACGTACACAGGGCCGCTATGTCAGTGCACAGTCTAATGTACACACGGCCGCCATGTCAGTGCACAGTCAAACGTACACACGGCCACCATGTCAGTGCACAGTCTAATGTACACACAGCCACCATATCAGTTCACAGTCTAACGTACACACGGCCATGTCAGTGCACAGTCTAATGTACACAGGGCCACCATGTCAGTGCACAATCAAACGTACACACAGCTGCCATGTCAGTAC